>NW_019416357.1:89018-93914 GCF_000390285.2 Anoplophora glabripennis
TTGTCATTTTAAAAATATAGGCTCTTTTGAAATCCATTTTCATTCAGAGATAATGAAGGTATTGTTAATAAAACACAACAATTTGTCAGTGCTTTGTTATTATTTTTTCAATATTAAAATATAAATTATAGATATATTGCAATGCTAACATAAACACAAAGTTGTTTACTCTGCTAACAAAAATTTATTTTAGGAAAAATACAAAAAAAAATATTTTCTATATTCAAATATTCATTTATATAGTCAGGGCCCCGCCGAACGTGAATCTGCGGTCAGAATTGATGGTTCTTTTTCTAACCTCAAAAAAACGGTTCAATTACGATCAGATATCACGAATTTTCAAAAAATAACAGATTCGCGCAGAATGTGGTATACGGGGATTTTCGGGGTCACTGATCACGAATACGAAATCAGATTTACAAAATTTGTTTTAAAAAATTTTATCAATTAAGTACCTATTTATCTTATTACCTGAGATTAGGCAGAAAACCCGTGAATAGATATTTTACAGAAAAAAGAACAAGATATAGCCGAAAAAACATGATTGGATACTCAGGTTATAAAGTAAACAAAAATATTACAAAATGAATTTCGCAATTCTGACCTCCAATACGTAATCAGCGACCCCGAAAACCCACCCTCGTATACCAAATTTGGCGCGAATCTGATATTTTTTGAAAATTCGTGATATCTGACTTTAATTGACCAGTTTTTTTTGAGGTTAGAAAAAGAACATGTCGCATGAAAAGTACAGACAACTTTTTTTGTGTGGCTGTGTAATCTAACACGATAAAATTTCTGAAGATATCTTCCTGAAGATAATTTCTGCTGCAGTATGTGCTGTAGCTCCATTTTGTTGAAAATACCCAGGCATTAATTCCCGGGCTTGTTGTAAAATGTTAGGGTATCGTTCTCCATTTATTACTTTTCGGAAAAAACATATCTTCTTGAAACTGCTACTGATACCTATCTTCTGAGGATGTAACATTTTCTCAATAAAATTGTGCAGATTTTTTGGAGCCCAAGTTCTATAATTCTGACTATTTATATAACAAAATAAATGTGCTTATGCCTCATCAAATTCAAAAGAAATTTCTTTTCACAATATCGTACTCGTTGATAAATAAGAAAGTAACAAATAACCTTAAAATATTCGTTTAACTTACGTTAAAACGTAGAATTTTCGGAGTTCTGAAGAAAACATTTTCCTCAACTCAATAGAGAAAGGTTAGTTTGTAGAAAAATACAGAAATACCGGTAAACACTGTTAAATTGTACAAACAAGAACAGGCATTAAACACGAAAAGTTACAAACGCCTCTAGATTGACGTTTCATCTAGGGTCCGAATTGATAACTTTTCCTTGATAATTTCTGAAATTCAAATATATTGAGTTTATTGAATTACCGACATTGATTTTTTAATACACCATTTCTATGTAAAAAATTAGTAATTTTGGATTTTCTGAGAAATATCGAGGTCAGAGGTAAATTTTACTAATGGTATCGTATTCAAAATACTACGAAAATGATATATTTGAACAAAATTTAAAAAAAAATCGGTTTTGACCCATGTTTGGGCCAGTTTCACCCAAATAGTGTATTTTCAGAGAAATATCGAGGTCATGGGCATATATTTGGACAAAACACTTAGAAAAACACAATTTTTGGACCTGTTTCACCCAAAANTTTATTACTTTTCGGAAAAAATATGTCTTCTTGAAACTGCTACTGATACCTATCCTCCGAGGATGTAACATTTTTTCAATAAAATTGTGCAGATTTTCTGGAGCCCAAGTTCTATAATTCTGACTATTTATATAACAAAATAAATGTGCTTATGCCTCATCAAATTCAAAAGAAATTTCTTTTCACAATATCGTACTCGTTGATAAATAAGAAAGTAACAAATGAAACATAACCTTAAAATATTCGTTTAACTTACGTTAAAACGTAGAATTTTCGGAGTTCTGAAGAGAACATTTTTCTCAACTCAACAGAGAAAGGTTAGTTTGTAGAAAAATAGAGAAATACCGGTAAATATTGCTAAATTGTACAAACAAGAACAGGCATTAAACACGAAAAGTTACAAATGTCTCTAGATTGACGTTTCATCTAGGGTCCGAATTGATAACTTTACCTTGATAATTTCTGAAATTCAAATTTATTGAGTTTATTGAATTACCGATATTGATTTTTTAATACACCATTTCTATGTAAAAATTCAGTAATTTTGGATTTTCTGAGAAATATCGAGGTCAGAGGTAAATTTTACTAATGGTATCGTATTCAAAATACTACGAAAATGATATATTTGAACAAAATTTAAAAAAAAATCGGTTTTGACCCATATTTGGGCCAGTTTTCACCCAAATCGTGTATTTTCAGAGAAATATCGAGGTCATGGGCATATATTTGGACAAAACACTTAGAAAAAAAACAATTTTTGAACCTGTTTCACCCAAAAATTTCACTTGTCTCCGAAAGTCGGGAAGTCATGACTTTTTTTACTACAGGATCGTGTTCAGCGCATCGAATTCCTCGGAACTGATACGTGTCTGGAATTTTTTTTTTGATGTAGCTGTGTTATCCGATATTACATTATTTTTTCTAAAAAAGTGACTAACCTTGCTTTTAATGCTTTTTCAAATATCTTTGTCACACTCAAAAGTACACTAATATAGGTCGATAATTTTCTACCTCTAGGGAACTTTTAGAGAACTTTAATAAACGTTTTGAAGATTAAATTAATTTCCGGTTAAACAGGAAAGTCATAATAGTATATTCTGTAACAAGGTTACTTGTGGTTCCATTCGTATCGAATTTTTTCATTCTGACCGAGTAACAGACTATATTTTCTCCACGACCAAAAGGTGTGAATAAAAAACAATTAAATTAAATCTGAACAAAATAAATTATTTATTGAGACATTTGTATTACCCTGTATTAAATATTTATATTTATAGTGTTGGTACAATTATTGAAATTAAAAATTGGTGCACTGGAAATATTTTTTGTAATATTTTTCAAAACGGATTGATTTGTAGAGGCAGACTTAACAGTTCTGTAGCAGGAAGAATTGGAGGTTGAGGGGACGGTTACTAACGAATTAGGTCCAGTAAGTGAAGAAACTAATTGATTTGCTATACAGGGTGTTCCACGGTGACGAGACATTAGACATATATCAGAGACTACTTTGATTTTAATTTTAAAAAGTAGGGCATGTCCTTCGCAACTGAAATAATGGCGTCCACCTAACCTTCGTTATATTAAATGGAACACCCTGTATATTATTGCAACTTTGGATTCTACGTGAAATTTTAGGTTTTTTTTTTCAAATTAAAATCGAAGTAGTCTCTGCAATATGTCTAATGTGCATGGAAACTCTGTATTTATTCGATTTTGCAGAAAAGTTTCTATGTATCCTTCTGCTACTTGAGAAGACTTCCAAACTCTATGCCTTTTTAATGTTGTTATATCCGCACCAGCATTTACCAATGCATAGGTACGGCGGAAACAGTGGCTAGTATAGTCTTGTGGGTGGGTTGTCTAGACACAGAAATGTGGTAATTTGTTTAGGCATATTGCCCAGTTTATTTATCGTAATTATTTGTTGTATTTTTTGGAAATTAATAAAAAGTATATCAGAAGGAATATTATAAGGTTTCAAAGCTCAGTATTTTTTATATTATAAAAATCTCCCGTGATTTAAACTCTCTTGGTTTTTTAATTTTTATATTAAGAATTGCAATTAGTACTTATTGCGGATCCCAAATCTTTAATGTCGGAAATTTTAATGTTGTAAAGCTCATTCTTGCGACAAGCTCCCAAAACACCAATGACAAGGGCGACCTAAAAATGGAAACTATTTTTTATTAAAATTGCTATTTAAATTATGATTTTTATTACCACTGTAGCTAAATATATCTCATCCAGAGCATTTTCTAAGAATTGCTTAACAATTTCTCCTGTAAAGATCTTCGATTTCTTGCTACGTACTTTTGGGAAAAGCGTTCTAACAAAGTTTTTAATTTTTTGTATCTTGAAATATCGATATCGTGTTTCACATTTATCGTTGCTTTTAGGATTGAATATATTTTCCATAGAGTCGAGGATTTCTAACTATTTCTTTAATAAATCATCGAAAAATGCAATGAATGCATTTTCGGAAAAGGTGTCAGTTTTCTTTTCTTGTTGCCAATCCCTTACTTAACAGTGCATAATACTTTTCATGTTCATGTCCCGATTTTTGCAGCAGCAGATTCTCCCTTATATTATTTGCATAGTTTGTAATTTCAGGTGGAGTATTACCAAATTCTATATCTGATTCAATCGATTTTGCACTCATTATTTTATTTACATTAAAACTTGTCTGAAAGTAATAATTATTACGACGCCGTCATTTACATTTGACACTAACAGTTTTGAATCCATGACAATCTAGTCTATTCATTCTGTACCTTGTTATAGAATGAAAATAACNCCGTGATTTAAACTCTCTTGATTTTTTAATTTTTGTATTAAGAATTGCAATTAGTACTTACTGCGGGTCCCAAATCTTTAATGTCGGAAATTTTAATGTTGTAAAGCTCATTCTTAAGACAAGCTCCCAAAACACCAATGACAAGGGCGACCTAAATAAAAATGGAAACTACTTTTTATTAAAATTGCTATTTAAATTATTATTTTTATTACCACTGTAGCTAAATATATCTCATCCAGAGCATTTTCTAAGAATTGCTTAACAATTTCTCCTGTAAAGATCTTCGATTTCTTGCTACGTACTTTTGGGAAAAGCGTTCTAACAAAGTTTTTAATTTTTTGTATCTTGAAATATCGATATCGTGTTTCACATTTATCGTTGCTTTTAGGATTGAATATATTTTCCATAGAGTCGA
>NW_019416357.1:94374-103347 GCF_000390285.2 Anoplophora glabripennis
CAAATCTTTTTTTAACACTGTGTGGCAGGTACCGACTGATACTCCCACCATTTGTGATAAAACACGTACAGAAGTTCTTGGCGCATTTTCCATTATTTGTTGGACATTTTCTTTTAATTCTTCAGTCCGCTTTTTAGGTCGGCCGCTTCCTTCTTTTCTTGTTACACTGCCCGTTTCACGAAAAACATTAACACAACGCTGAACTGCACTTTGAAAAATTTTGTACTCAACAACGCCGGGAAATTGATTTTGATATTCTATGAAACATTCCTCAATAGAATACTTCCATATTCCATCAATCTTGCATCCATTTCTAAAGTAGGACTCTATGATAAACACTTTTTGTTCTTGAGAAAACACCATATTAAACGTTTTTTAAAACGAAAATATTCAAATTGATAGCGGCGATATAGCGCTTTGACAGATGACGTTTAAATTCATTTGCTATACGTTACGCCCTACGTCCAAATTTTCAGAACCAACTTGACCACGTTTTTATTTGAACGCTCGTTACACGCAAAACACATAACAAACAAGTGTATCAGAATAAATATTATTCTATCTCAAGAGTGAGAATTTTTACATTCTATTATTGAAAATGGTTTCGGAAAAGGGGCGGATCGAGAAATGGACTTTGGAGGGGACGTTTGTATAATCTTCATTCATTTTACTAAAAAAAGGTCAAAAAAACACGTTTTTAAAGAGAAAAATTTTTATCTTTATTAATATATTCTGTTTGATCTTTGATTTTTTTTTCGTACAATTTGGGGGATGGGGCGAGAAATTATTACATTTGCTAATGGTCGTGGAGAAAACCTGTTTTCTACCATTATCAGATACCATATAAATATAATTAAGAATGTTTCAGAAAATCCAGAACAGAAATGTACTGATGTTCTTCTTTAAAAAGTCCACCAGGTATGCATACAAATTATTCACAATAATTCTGCCGCGTTGTTGTGCCGTATGGGTTAACAATAGTTAACGATTAAAAAAATAACAAAGGATTTCCTTTTTGTTACCCGAGACCTAGATGACACATTATGGGAGGCGCTCGTTCAATCCTGCTGGGCCAAAGAAGGTTGCGGCTCACCGTGAGTCAGTGTTTGTGAGCTGTCGTGTTCACGTCGGTTTTCGTGCTATGGTGCACCATTCATCTGAATGCAAATATTGCATGTGCATATGTTAGGCAAATGCAGACTTTTTTGTGTTTTTCGGAACAAATCATGTGTGAAAATGTTAATTAATCATTAGAAATTATTTGAAATAAGTAACATACTAATTATTATATCTATAATAACAATAATAATGCGCCAAATTGCCGGTAACATACATGACATCTAAAATTATTCTCGGTAATGGGTTAGCGTTTTAAAAATACTCCTGGTGTTTCAACGAAAATATATGTTTGCCTTTCACATAAATTTCATGTTTGCGTTAAAGCATCATCTGCGCGCCAAAATAGAGACAACGTTTTTTTTTACTTTAACGTGATTTAAATGAATAAATTACACAGATGAAACTAGTCACATAAAATTAAAATTCCATTAATTATTTAACAGTCACTTTTAGACATCGAGCTTGCTAATAAATAAAAAATAAATTTGATGGATTGTTGAGAACTATAATTTCCTCCATACTGCAGATCCTAAGCCTGTTACAATTTTTTTAGATGCCAATTTTTAAAATATTGCATTAGTAATTTTTTTATCTGAAATCGGATAAAACTATATTCTTTCACTTTGTCTACTGCTTTTTTTTTATAAAGGATTAAGTGTGTAAGAAGCTTTTCAAACTTTAATTAAAAAATTGATGCAAAATAAAATAAGTAAAATATAACAGAAGACCGTTACAAATTGATACATAAAATATATGGGTATTCCTGGGCATTCCATGCCAAATCACTGAGGTCGTGATCCGACCATTTTTAATGTTCTTGATTTTTTGGCTTTATTTAGACCCACTTAGAGAAGCGTTCATGAATCTCTTAAAATGTTTATTTCAACCTCACAAGAAGTTATGAGCATTGAAATATTTTGGGTACAGAATTTTGAAATACCTGCAACTTGGCAAAAACTAAAGATATCGTAAACTTTTTTTTCATTTTGTTCGTTTTAAGATTTAGTTTTATAAAAAATAAATAATAATAATAATAATACATTTTTAGATTTTGGTCTCTTTTTAATTTTTAAACCGAAAATTTTTTTTTTAAATCGTTTAATGTGTAAATTTATGAGACAGGTTCTAACAGAGTGGGATCTTTTTTATTCTATTTTTTTCGAATTAAAAAAATATTGTATTTTATTTTTTTTACAGATAATGGCGCTATTAAACCCAATTTTATGATAGAAGTAAATCCCAATGACTAATTACTAAAAATACAATTTTTTTAGACTACTACTAATATTGTCATTAAATACACCCTGTATTTACCGCAGTTAGATAGATTTTTTACCCTACATTCTAAAAAAATGTTTGAAATCGGCCAAAACATAAAGAAGTTACAGGCTTGTATCACATTTAAGGGCGACACCCTGTATATCTAAATTATTGTTAACTAAATATTTAGATTTTTTTATTATTAAAAAGTTTGTTTTGCATAATGCCATAATACTCATTATATTTTTGACCAATTCTATTCAGTGAAAACATTTATATACACCATGTCCACCTAGTGCGCGTAAGTTCAATATCTAGGTTAATAAAAGATATAACTTAATTTTTTTCTACAGAGTTGCCTACTTTCCCGAGCTGCACAAAATAAGTTTTATCTTTTATTAACCTAGATATTGAACTTACGCGCACTAGGTGGACACGGTGCTACTCTAAATGGGTACTAAATAATACCAGAAAAATCACCTCAGTGATTTGACAAGGAGTGACCCATATTTAAATTTTTAAAATTTTCCTTGTTTTTTACTTATTAAAATAAACGGCCTGTAAATCGTGACACACTGTATCTGGCAATATAATGTACCACTAAAAAATAAATCAAGTTATTGTAAAGGCAGGATGCAGTAGAGTCTTATAAATAACATTATCTTAATACCCTCATATGGCCATAAATAATCGCGTATAGAAGAGTCCCATAGCACATTACATATTTGTTTGCAGTGTATTGTTCATGTACATTTCAATGAAAGTCGGATCCCCCTCCGCTTGCAGTTTTTGTAGAGAGTGTGTTTTTTTTTGAGACTCATTTGACATATCTTGACATCAAATGTGACGTCTCGGCAACTCTCTAGTTTTAAATTTGACTATTGGTCAAATGACGTTTCATGTAATAAAATAATAAAATAAAATAATAAAAGATATTTTCATCCTTTATATAATTCTCGATCTTTTTGTAAAAAAAAATAAATAATTCTTTAATTCATCATTTAGGCAAATTAAATGCAGAAAGCAAGTTTATTCAGTAATACGGTTCATTTTCAAAATATATATTTGTGTATAAGTAATTAAAACATACTCCAAAATTTGCGGGAGAGTCAAGCTTTCATTTAAAGATACTGTTACAGATAGCAGATTTCTATACACAAAAATTTTCTGGCTGTTCAAATACGAATTATTATTTTCTATCACAGATTTGTAATTTAAAAATAAATATGCGGTAAAATTAAATTTTCATTTTCTTACATAGGTATTTCATTTGTCTCAGGTATATACATTTTTGATATGAATAATATTATCAAAAGAGAAAAGAAAAAGTTATTACTATTAAAAGTATTCAGTATTAAACAAAACATTTCCGTTAAGTCTATTTTTTTAGTACTTCATTAGATTTACGCTATTTTTTTTTTTGTAAAAATGTTAGACAACTTATAGAGAAAAATTTAAATTTTCAAAGTGTACATAGTAGGAAACAAGTTAAATATTTGATTTACTTTACCAATTTTTTTTACTATTTTTAAATTGATTTACAAGATTTTTAGCAAATTCGTTTTACTTCATTATAAACACTGGCCTAAAAATTTAATTTAATTTTCATTGTCAACATTGTTTACTTTTCTGAATAGATTAACAAAGATAGACAAATTTTTTATAAACATTTTCTATACTAACTATATTTACAGGGTGGGACAGATTTGGTACTTTTGGAGATTTCTCCTTTTTAGCGAATTGATATAAAAACTAGTTTAGAGATCATGGACTTGATTCCCAAATAGTATAAATCACATCTAGATATATTGCTTCGTCTCTAAGTTACAGAACGTTTTTAAGTTTTTATCAACGTATTTTTTGTATTTCAAGAAATAAACCTCAACTGTTTTTCGACACAATTAAGTATGAATATATTTCACGTATCGAAAAATGGACGGTATACTGAAATGTATCAAGAAACAATTCTACTACAATAAAGTAATATTCGGTATTTAAAAAAAAATTAATTGAAAAAAAATTGTATACAAATATTATATATTATCTGAAAAGAAATTTTATACAAATTTTGAAGACAAAAAAAATTATGTTTAAATTAAAAAAAATTATGTTATAACTCAAAAACCGGAAGTAAAGCTTCCGGTTTTTGAGTTATAACACAAACTATCGCATACGCCACTGAATTCCTCAAAATAAAAAGCTGTAAAAAAAACTCTGCAAATATCACAAACGAACAAGTTATAGGGCATGTTTTGTTGGAATGCTTTCTTAGGATTAGGTAAATGGTGTAAAATTTGATAGACCTGTCTCTCAAAGAACGATAGGTATATCTAAGAAAATGCAATCCGAAGAAAGCGCTCTAGCAGATATGTAAAAATATGTAACATGTTTTTTTCACAAAAATCTTAAGTTGTCACATTTTTTTAACACCGTATTAAATATTTTAAAAAAGAACTAAAAGGATTTTGGAAAAGTATTTAAAACTTTTGTATTCGTTATTTTTTTTCTTAAATAAATATTAAGCGAGATATTCTACAGTAAAAATATTGCAACATAAGTTATAAATTCATCAATTTAAGTTATAAATTTTGATATAACGCAATGTCGAAATAACATTCAAGCTAAGTACTGAAGAACAGTTAGAAATGCTTGACCGCTAACGTGAATATAAATATGATACTAAGAAATATATGGTTAAGTATTTATATATTAAAATGATAATTGAATAATTTCACGGTCCAGTGATTATTTATAACTAGAATTTCGAGTGATAGACAGATGAAGTAGCCCATCGTGAATAATAATGGCGCACTGGTTCAGCCTACTAATTATTTTAGTCATTTTCAAGGCTTCTGCTTCTACGGTTTGGAATGGAATAACACCATGGTACACAGGATCGAGTAAGTCATTAATATTAATAAGAAGAAAAAGTAGAATTAGATGTTGTGCCTAAAATTATTATAACAGTAAACTACAAGGCTATTATAATAATTTTGACAAGTCAATAGAAGACTGAACCCACTGTAGTGTGCGACAAAATTGAACTGCTTGTTTTAATTTCTACATTCTTAAAAGAAAAACAATAAATCATTGTTGAAATTGATATGATAAACGAATTTTGATTTTTTGCAAATAATGTAGATCAATGAAATTGAGCAAAGGCACATACCTTATGGAAATTGGTCTTTCCGTGAAATTTCCTGATCAAAAGTCTTCATGGCCACGAAGCTCCAAATGCCCATCTGGAGGTGGTATAGGGCCCACAAAAGGGTCAAAAACAGTGAAAAATTAATTCACTCTCAAATATAATTATTGCTAAGCCTAAAGTCAATATTGGATATACATGAACAGATTTGCTAAATAATGTCAACGAAGTTGTAAGTCTTAAAATCCATTTTTTTTTCTCAATGCCTGCGGACGCCCTGTATATTCAAAGCTCGTTTATTTTGTACCTGGTGCTAATAATATGTTCAACAAGGAAATCGCGGAGAGAATTCTTGCGTGATCTGATCTACATATTCTCTGACAGGTCATTATAAAGGACTTGAACTCATACAAGGCGAACACGAAACTTGTTTGATATTGTTGACTAATGTAAATTAAACTGGCGTAACCGTCATTGCCTTCTGAATGCGAATATATCAGTGGCGGCTGGCCAATGTTTTAATAAGAAAGGATATGACCCATATATTGAGGATTACCAACCCTGGAATCTCGAAAACTATAACACATATGTTTGAAATATACAGCACGATTCAATATATTTTGACCCCCCTTGAACTTTTTTGTTTTAAGAGTTATAAAAAAATGTGAGATACAAAAGTTGCACGATTTTTTATGAAATTTTCGAAAATGATAGTAAGAAAGCAAATGAAGTCCAAGCAAATTAAATTTTTACTCGAAAAAAGTTCTATCCGCTAGATTATTGTAAAATTGTCTAAATGAACATAATACAAGATATATGTCGTCTCGTGAGTCAAAAACTTTTATAGCTAACTTACTATTTAAACAAATAAGTGAGGAAAAAAGTTTTTTCACTTTGCAGGGAAAACCATCAATTTTAGCGAAAAGTGACTCACAGACAGCTTATAGGGAGTAAAATTATCTACAAAATGAGACTGGTTAAATTAAAATCGGTTAATAAACAAAAAAGTTATTGCAAAAAAAAAACAAGAAAAGTGCCCATTTTTTCATTTGTTTATAACTATCGCATTTATTGTTAAAATTTTATAAAACCTATGACAAGTTGAGGGTTTTGTCATACTTTAAAAGTGTGCCAAAAGTGGGCGTTGTAGGTGCAATAGTTTTCGCACAATTCTATTTGTTTATAGCGGAGGCTCCAAAAGTTATGAACTTAAAGCCTCTGTACAGGCGTTAATTTTCAATCAAACATGATTCTGAAAGCGTCATTGTAATCTTAAAGACGCAATTAAGCGGCCTATTAAAAAATATCACCGTTTTTTGACATTAACATTCTCAAATTGTGCATTAAAAACCGTGCGTTTTTCTCTTATAAACAATTTGAATTATATTGTTGCTATTTATGCTATCTCACCGAAAATAGATGCAATGGATAGCTGACAAAAAAATACAGTTTTAAAATAAAAAAGTACCCTCTACGACCAACAAGAGTCAAGATAAAATTAAAAAAAACAAAATCGTAGCGCAATTGTTTGTAAATATTACGACTTGAATTTTTCGAAAAATAATGTTTACGACGTAAACTACGATTTCCCGTGAATTGCATTGAAAGATGTGGAAAATTAGCGACTCACGAGAGCTTTAAAGAGAAGGTACTCGCTAAGTAAAGTATCCGGCGGCCGGCGGTGTGGTGGTGGGGGAACCTCGTCCAAGCGGTCGCGCGGGCGACATATATATAAAATACTATATGCAATTTGGATCATATCAATGTCCAATATGTCAAAATATATTACAACTAAGTCTGTACATCTTTATGTAATTAGAAAAAGGCAGAAATGCCACAAAGATGTCTAACAATTACAAGATATCTTATTTTCTTAATAAAAAAACCTTCTTTTCGTTTTTTAATAGTATCTCGCTTATTGTTAGAGATGGACCCAACAAATCCTATATGACTATGCGCTAAGGAATATTTTATCCAAATATGTAAAAATATACAGGGTGTTCCATTTAAATTAACAAAGTTAGCATCAGCGACCATTTTGTTTGGACTTCATTTGTTTTTCAACTATCATTTTCGAAAATTTCTAAAAAATTCATGCAACTTTTGTATTTCATATTTTTTATAACTCTTAAAAGAAAAAAGTTAAAGGGGGAGTCAAAATATAGTGAATCATCCTGTACAAACAGGTTGTTTCAGAAAGACCTCCCGTAAATTCAGGGGATGATAGTACGACAAAAAATAAGAATTGTTTTGTCGTATGAACTATATATCTATCTCCTCTTGTTTTCGGAATACAGAACGACAAAATAAAATTTTTTAAATAGAATTTCCAAACGGTGCGAAATATTTTTATGAAATTTGGTATTCCGGGGTTTTTAAGGAGCCAAATACGCTGGTCTAATTATTTTTTATATATTTCATAGAGGGCGCCAGTTATGCTACATTCGTATTACATTTTAATTTCTAATTTTTTTAAAGTTAGGGTTTTTACCATTCTGGCCCCAATTTCTAATATACAATTTTATTTTCTATAAATAATGTACTCTTGTTAGAACTTCCTTAACGGTTTTCGAGGAAGAAGGCTTTTAATTGAACTCTTACGATATTACGGTGAAGAAAAAAATTGACTTTTTTCAAAGTAGGCTTGTCAAAACTTATTGATGGATGTCTCATAAACAACGCATACATTCTTAGTAATATTTTAAACACTAATTAACTTATATCAAAATTTTAGTGACTGTAATTCATCTCTACTAACTACAGTCACTAACAATCACTACAGAGAGAGATAGAAGAAATATATCAAGACCAACCAGTCTGCAAGAATACCCTTTCTATGATTCCTAATAAGATTGCACAGTTTTTGAAACTAAAACATCCTGAAATATATACAGACCATTCATTCCCAAGAACATCAGCAACGTTACTGGCTAATACAGGAGTTGATGTATTAGCAATCAAGATACATGGTGGGTGGAAATCAGCCACAATCGCAGAAAGTTATTTTGCTGACAGTTTAAGTAACAAAAATGAAATAGCCAACAGGATTCTTTACAATTTATAAAATATGCATTTATAACTCGAAATCGCTTTTTTTATTAGGGGGTAAATTACCTCACTTACCTTCTGTTGTCTATAACAACTTCTACTTCTTTTATTTATTTTGAGTTACATTAATTGAGAAACAATAGCCTAGGACAGTGGTATTCGAACCGACACAAAAAATTTAATTTTTTATTAAACAATTCCATTAATTTCCAGTATTCCAATACTCAAAATCGGCCCAATAAATTGACGCAAAAATCAGAAGCTGTTTAGGTCGAAATATTGTAATTAATTTCCCAAAAAATAGACCAAGCTTTAGCTAATCAGGTATTTGACATTTATTACAAAATTATTATTATTATTATTATTATTATTATTATTATTATTATTATTTGGGCGACCAG
>NW_019416357.1:105814-177900 GCF_000390285.2 Anoplophora glabripennis
GACTAGAGATGGGCGCGAGTGTCATTTCATTTCTTTAGAACTAAATTAACTTAATTATTTTCTCGTTATTTAACCTGTTCACATGATTTATGGATTTTAAATAAAGGGTACAAATCTTCGCGAGGATAATACGATATATTTGCTATACATAATAATTATATTTTGCATAGTTTATACACAATACATTTTTAAACGCGTACACATCTCTATCAAAATTTGACCTATTCTTCGGGTTAAAGACACACATTGTCCGCTCTCTAGTAATTATTTTAGATCTGTGTTGTATTTGGCATTGCTGGGACTTTACGCAATGAAGAACTTTTGAATTTAAAAGTGACATAGAGAACAAAGAAACAATAATTCTGGTTATTCAAAACAAAGGCCAACAGGCCTCGAATATCACTTCAGAGTTTGAAGGAAAAGTACAATCTGTAGAATTATTTACAAATATTGTTTACGTTTGAATTTAGCTTAATATGTATATTTAAAATAGAGCAAAAAATAATGTCACTTTACTTTACTGAGATGGAAATCCTATGTAGACTCATATAGCATGCAAATCATAATAACAAGGTATTTGTTTACGTTCAGATGCACATTTTGCTTGTTAATTGGCGCCTACCACGACGTATGACGAATTGTGAAATGTGTATTGAGTATTGGCTCATGAGAACCTGCCTCATTAATGCGAAAGCCCAAGTACTAGCGCCGGGCACAAACAAACAAACACACACAGCATTGTTCTTTTTCTGTATAAAATTTCACATTTTGCCTCGCTAATGATGTCGGTTTTCGGAATGCACTTACCTTATATGACTTAGCGTGAGGCTTAAAGACCTTAAATAGCAGTTTCTTAACAATGTCTCGATTCTTGTGGTTGGTGCAGTTAGTTCGTTCTTTACGTGATCGTTAAACTCTCTTTAGGGTAATTTAGTTAATAAGCCACCAAAAAAAATCCACAGTTTTTGTATTATTAAACATTTGGCATCTGTAATGGCAATAAACACATGAAAACAACGTAATATATAAAATATCTACAAAATATTTTTAATTCTGTTAATTATATTAAAAAATTTACTTAACTTGTAGGTACATACATGATACCATTGGAAATTTTTAAATATTATATTAACTGGTTTTAAAAACTAAAGGGAATTTGAAAAAAATCTATTTTTGATAAATTAAATGTATACAGGGTGATTCATTAACAATGGGAAAATCGAAAGCTGAAAATACTACACGTGAAATTGTGATCATTGGCGCAAACATGCCTTATCCGAAAGTTGATAGTTTTGGAAATACAGGGTGTTGAAAGTTAAAATTTTACATCGTTTTTTTTGCGATTATTCTGAAAATACACAGGTTAGGAACTTGAAAATTTGGTAAACTATATTTTTTTAAGCGACGAAGAAGATGCGTTTTGCAATTTCAGCGTTGCTCATAGAGGGCGCCACTTACGACCAATTTTACCGAAAATTTAGTTAAAAACTTTTTACTCTGTATGTCTAACATGACATAACTTTCGCATGCATGTCGGGTCCCAAGACCTTATCCAATAGCCTTTGGAATGTAGCTGGAGCGGAATGCAGACCAAAAGGCATTGAAACGAATTCGAATAATCCTTTCGGAACGGTAAAAGCGGTTAACGGTCGGCTTTCCGGTGATAAAGGAATTTGCCAGTATCCCTGTTTTAGGTCAATACTGGAAAAGAAATTCGCTTCTTTCAGTCTACTTAATATGTCATTGATCATCGGCAGCGGATATGCATCTTTTATAGACACTTCGTTTAATTTACNGACTTCGTTGGAAGCGATTTCTTCTTTGCCACAACTCTTAACAACCAATAGATTCTTTGTAAACTATATCTTTCATTCGAGACCAAATATAAAAATCAAGAGGATTGAAATCCGGTCTTCTGGGTTGCCAGACCATATTTTTCGGGCAGTGCGTGCATATTTAGATCCAGTTTTTCCAAATTGCTGGATTGGCCATGTAAGCATTTTTTCTTGGCCACCCATGTATCTTCAGTTTTCGATTTTCCCATTGTTAATGAATCACCCTGTATACTTAATTAAATATTTTTGTATTTATTTTTGAGATATTGAGTATACTAAAATCAAAGTCTAGTGTTGCACTTCCCAAAATTATATGTACCTGATTCACGCGATTAAAATTGATCAAAACTGTCAGTTTATGATATACCATTTAAAGTAGGTTTCATGAATTTTTTCAAATTTTTATTTCAACGTCCTACGAAGCTTTGAGCATTTGAATATTTTGTGTAAAAAATTTCCAAATACTTATAATTTGGTAAAAACTAAACCTAAACTAAAAAAGTAATTTTTGAAAAAGAGTGGCGTTTCTTTCTTCGAAAAATATTGGAAAAAATCAACAATGTGCAAATTTATGACGCAGGTTCTACAGTGGGATCTTTTTTTAGTCTGTTTCTTTCGAATAATTTTTTTTATATTTTAATTTTTCACAAATAATGTACGCTATTAAATCATATTTTATTATGGAAGTAAATCGCGATGACTAATTACTAAAAATACCATATTTTTAAAACTTCTACTAATATAACCGTTATTAAATTTCTAATTATTATTAATTAAATATTTCATTATTGCCATAATACTATTATATTTTTGACTAATTGTACTTAGTATACAGGGTGTCCCGCATAAGATCCGACACAGGGCAAGTGCATGTAGGGGTGTTCAAAATATTGTAATTTAACCAAACTTACCTATATACAAAGTTGCACCCCTGAGGAGTTATTAGCCTCCAAAGTGAGGCCCTAAATTTCGAAAAAAAAAATTAATATCTCTGCAACACTTTACCGTAGAAGAACCAAATTTGGTACATGATTTAGGTTTATTACTGGTCTTCTTTGACTATGATTTAAAATTAATTGAAGCGCTGCAAGGTGTTCATTGGGGATGACTCACCCCTAAAATTGTACCGAACTTTTTTTTTGATTGAAAATTATACTAATTCACAGCAGAATTTAATTTAATTTTTTTACTCTTGTTAAATTTTGAAAAACTTTATAGTTTTCAAGAAAACCCGTATTAACTGACACAAAATTTTAACAGTGTTCATTAGAAAATAATCAAAAAGTCGGTAGTAGGCTTTATCTTTCAAATTTGACAATTGGCCAAATAAATTTTACTTCACTTCTCTCTTAATTCTACAAAAAGAAAACAAGTACCTAGGTACTTAGTTTTTAAATAAGCGAATATTGTATTAAGTAAAAAACACAAATAAATAATAAAAATAATAATTGATATTTTTTCAACAACAATCGGAGGTAATTGTTGAAATAAAATAATTTTATTACAAACTGACAAGTTTGAAAGATAAATTCATTGCCTACTACTGACTTTTCGATTATTTTCTAATAAACACTGTTAAAATCTTGTTTCAGTTAATACGGTTTATCTTGAAAACCATAAAGTTTTTTAAAATTTAACAAGAGTAAAAAAATTTTAAAATTAAATTCTGCTGTGAATTGATATTATTATTTTTCAATTCGGTCAATGACCTAAATCATGCACCAAATTTGGTTCTTCTGCGGTAGTGTTACAGAGATATTATTTTTTTCGAAATTTAGAGCCCCCACTTTGGGGGCTAATAACTCCTCAGGGGTGCAACTTTGTATATAGATAAGTTTGGTTAAATTACAATATTTTGGACACCCCTACATGCACCTCATGCCCTGTGTCGGTTCTCATACGGGACACTCTGTACACTTATAAAGGTTAAGGACGAAATAGAAAAAAATCAATTTCCTATTTTTTCTTATTTGTAATAACCTTATATTCATAATTAACGACTTTCAAAACCACCGAGTAACAAATTTCAGATATAATCTTTAAATTTTTAATACTTCTCTGACTATTTACATCCGCCATAATAGATCCGCCATCTTTTATTCAGGAATTTCGAATTCGGATAGATCTTTTTGGTGTGTTACTCTATCAACCCACATTTATATATTTGATCGCATAAAATACAATACTATGGTTTTTCATATTGTTTTGCACTAACATTCGTTTGATCTTAGGCATAAAATTAACCCCCTCGTAGGTGTGGGTAGGGACTTAATTTGCATATATTTCTTTCTAATACTCATAATATTATTTTGAAATGTTTTCTCAAAGTATTTACAAATTGTTGCTTTTCATTATAATGCTTTACTCCCCTTTACTTTACACCTCACTATATCATCCTATTTTAGCATTTTATTAAAAAAAATATCTGGTAAATAGGTTTTTGGTATGCAGATTCGGATCTCGTTATCTCTAAAATGGTATTAGCAATCTGGGGGTAAGAATACAAAATATATAATATATACATTTCTTCAAACAAAAGTATGTGGCCTGTCAAATTGAATGAAATTGTTGGAGTAGTTTTTGTAATCTAAAGAATAGTTTTTTTTAATCTAAAAAGCTTTGACACTTTACAACTCGAAAAAGAGACACATTTTTGTAACAATATTTTTGTTCATAGAAGTATACACATAAATGATACCAACAAGTTACTTGTTGCGTTATTTTTCAAAACATATTGTTTAGTTATCTAATTGAGTAATATTAATGATATTAACTAAACTTGAATTTGCTATACCCATTTATGTCTGGTCTATCATGGCATAACAAATTACATTTTATCTGATCGAACTCAAACAATGGCCTCTAATATGCTAGATATAATATGTAATGTAATATTATACACATGAGAAGATATCATCTCCGTTTGTATTTTAAATAAATACGCACCTAAGAAATAAAATATATAAACAACGATAGAACCTTAATCTATAAATAAAACAATAAATGTATTTTAAAAGTTTTGCATAACATATGAATGTGAAATCAAATTTCAATGTTCTCTTCCAACTGTAACTGTGTGCCACTTAACATTCCCACTAGTGATTCTTTAGAAACTAAAAGGCTTTTAAATTGGTATTGGTCATAGGCGGAGGAGATCAAAAAGTTCAAATAAAAATAGCATGGAAATATAGTTTTTGATGCACTCTTTTGGTTAAAAGTACTGTTTCAGTGCATAATTTCAGATAGTACCTACATTATGAAAAAATATATTTTTTCTGCTGTGTATTTAGTTGTGAGGAGATGCAAGCAATCTCAAGTTCCTCACGGCTCTATACTGAGACTCTTCCTATTTGCTATTTCTATAAACGACATCATAACGTTCTTGCAGAACATTATCATTACTGATGACTTAAAAGTATTTGCTTCAACAAAATATCAAGACTGTGCACTCCTGTAGCATCATTTATATAAAGTCAGTATATGAAACAGGTTCATAAATATGGAAATTGCATGTCCGATACACTAGATCCTCACTACAAGTATGTGTTTTGAGTAACTGAATATAAATTTGACAACAGAATTGCGCCATTTGGTCAGGATATTTTCGAATAGGTCGAAATAACAAAATCTTATTGAAAGCTATGTAGCTATAACGTATAAGATAATAAGAAAATTATACTCAAGTACATAGTATTCTGAATATACAAGGTGATTCAGAACTTATCCAAAAAAAAAGAAATTTAGATGTATAGGGGACTCTTACAAATACAATTTTGTAAAGAAAAAATGAAAAGAGCAGTTCGAAAATGATTTAAAAATACACTTCTGCACGGCACTAGAAACTGGTCCACTGTAAAACCTGACCTCGCACAATGCGACCGGTATGGCGGCAAAGTGTGATAAAAAAGGACAAAAACTTGAACGGATTTCGCAAGTAAAGAAATAAATAATAAATAATTTGACATACCTGATGTTATAACAACTGTTCAAAATTTTGCCCACCGACGTGTAAACACATTTGGAGCCGTCTTACACAGTTTCTACACAAAAAATGTTGTCTTGCTTCACCATAACACAAATGCTTCACTATAATACAAATGTTGTCTTGCTTCACCATAAATTAAAACGATATTCATCAACTCCAAGTTGCCGCAAGCCATTTTTGACACGAACTACTAAAAAAATATTGTAAACACTATTTCAATATTCCGAGTCGATGAGGCCACGTAGCTCTCCACCCGTATTACGAATGACTAGAGACTACAGTTGTCCAGCTATGCAATGGTTGAAAGTACTACCACTTCAATAATTTTTTTCTCGGAAACTATAAGGATTTTACAAATTTTTTTTTACGATATTGACTCCATTTCTCATACCGCATCAATTCCCAATTTTTTTTGAATAAATTGTCACTAAATCACCTTGTATAGGTTAGACTTCCAACTTAACCTTGAAAACTTGCGCGAAAGTATTCGATACGTTCAAATTACATGGAAATTGGACATACAACATGTAACACCAGAATTGAAATCGAATAATGACCATGTTTCAATATAAATATTACTTACTTATTTTAGATAGTTTAAGTTTTTGTTTGGACGCATTTACTTGTAATTGTTACTCCTGTTTTTAATCCTTTTTAAATTTTATGTTTACTCTGGTTTTTAACCACATTTTTTAACAATTATTTTCAAAATATTTAGTAAAAAAATTAAGTATTCTTATCAGTATTATTGACTTTATTTTCATCGCATTGTAACACTACCTCGTTAACTACTAAAACGCATCTCGTAATATTTTTGTCATTCAACTAGCAAGCAATTTGTAGTGGTACAGCAAGATTTGGCCTTTCTTTGCGTATGATTATTCGGGCTATCGTGGAATTAAATGATCGGGCTGTCCAGCTAGCTGCGGATCTCAATTAGTTATTTGGATTTGCCAATCTTATCATTCTTCGGCACGTTGTAGCTGCCCTGATTTTAAGGATCACTCTAGTTTGTAATAGTTATTTATGCCTCCGTAGAATGCCTGTAAGCTTTGGGACCTTTTTCCACTATAGGGCTAGTGTATGTTGTAGTGTTGTTTATAGCAGCTTTATAGCCGTGTACCCTTTGAGGGTCTTCGCCGCAGGTAGAAGGAGCTACGTAAACTGTGTGAAAATATAACTCAATATGGAAATTCATAATTTTGCTTTATTGTGACTTTAGAGCATAGATATTTGTTATAGACATTTATATGTATTCGAAATATAGGGCGTTAAAGATTTTTTTGAAAATTAGAATTTTTTAAATAACTTCTAAATGAAGAAGGCTATTTAAGCCAAATTTGGCATGACCCATCTTCTTATAAGATACCATTTTTCAGACTCATTAAGTTATAAAAAAAATATAATACGGCCCTACTGAAAATAAAAAATGATGCTGTTTTTAGATAGAACAGTTTGTTATCGACAAAAAGTGTACATTCACTTTTTTCCTAACTCTTATAGTTTCATGGCAAAATTGATTTTTCGGAAGGGTGCTTCTGGATTCTGTCGATAAACTTTAAAATGTACCTCAACAAAAATTTTCGAGTAGGCTGCTGTCAAGCAATGTTAATTTGACGTTTCGCATTTTGTGAATTGTTGCAAAAATTATCCATTAGATAAAGCGTTCAACTAACAAGAAAAATAAGTTTAATAATGCCTTTCATATTTTCGAACAATGAATATGCTGATATGGTCTTTGTATATGGTTTTTGTGATGGAAATGCCACGGCGGCTCGCCGTGAATATGCAGTAAGACTTCCTCATCGCAGACTGCTATCAGCAAAGGAACCATTTTCAACGACATTCAGTCGTCTCAAACAAACTGGGTCTTTCAGTATTCCAACTTATGCTGATGGACATTTTGCCCTACTTCAGGACAAAGTAAGATCGAATACTATTTTAAACCATTTCGATGAAAATCCATCCACGAGTCTCAGAAGATCTAGCTATGAGCTAGGTATTTCGTCAAGTTCCATTTATTGCCTCAGGACATACGATGCAGGCGCGTGTTTTGTGACTGGATGTTAAACCAAGCAGATGATCAGTTTACGCAAAAAGTAATGTGGACAGATGAGGCAACATTTACTCGAAGGGGAATTTTAAACCAAAGTAACATAGTTTTCAGCATGAATTCCAATGTAACGTATGGTTGAGTGTGTTGGACAACACTATAGTTGGTCCCTACCTCCTTCCGCATCGTTTAAATGCTGACATGTTTACCGAGTTCTTTGAAAATGGTTTTCAAGATCTGTTAGAAGATGTTCCGCTTAATACTCGATTGAACAGTTGGTTTCAACTAAATGATTGTCCTGCCCATTTTGGTATAGGTCCTAGGGAGTGGTTAAACATTAATTATCCCAGGAGATGGACTGGTCTTGGAGGACCTGCAGCGTGGCCCGCAGGTTCACCGGACTTAACACCGATGGATTATTTCGTTTGGGGTGCTGTTAAACAAAAAGTCTACGAGGTGCCAGTTGATACCCTAGAAGATCTAAGACAGCGAATAGTCCAAGCGTACCGAAAATTAACGCCAATTCAGTGTCGATCGGCCACTACCTCCATAATTAGAAGATGTCGTGCTTGTTTACAGTCCGTAGGCGCCCATTTGAACAAAATATTTTTTAAATCATTTCATTTTTTGATTCACTTTTCGTTTTGTCTAGTTATAACATTAATTGGCAATTTTTTGGTTGTTTCAATTTACAAATAAATTTTTATGTATTGTTTGTCATCTCATTTTATTTAAAAGTACACAACACAAGTAAATGAAGTGACTACAAACCGCCTGAAAAAAATTAGGAGTATTGCAAGGGTCGTTACGTTGTCGCATTACGACATAGTCACATTAGATGTTAGGTACTTAAATTATTTCTATTGTTTTCATCATTTTTTTTTCTAAAAAAAAACACCCTATATCTCAAAAACGAAACATCTCCTAAATAATTTTAATACTATTGGTTAAACCCAAGGGTGGGGGAGACAAAAAGGCTTATTTAACTCACACATACTTGAGACTAAGACCAATTTTAATAGGTACTATATTTTTTTAGGTTTTATGAGGAACGTCTTCCTAAGGTTTATCAACAGAATCCAGAAGCACCCTTCCGAAAAATCAATTTTGCCATGAAACTATAAGAGTTAGGAAAAAAAGTGAATGTACACTTTTTGTCAATAACAAACTGTTCTATCTAAAAACAGCATCATTTTTTATTTTCAGTAGGGCCGTATTAATTTTTTTATAATTTAATGAGTCCCCAAAACTCCGCCACTGGTTGCTTGCGGGACTTATACTTCTATGGAAAAATGGTATCCTATAAGAAGATGTGTCATGCCAAATTTGGCTTAAATAGCCTTCTTCATTTAGAAGTTATTTAAAATATTCGAATTTTTTTAAAAATCTTTGACGCCTTATATATCGAAAATGAAGCATCTCTGGAAAAAAAATTATACTTGATTTTTTTCTTATTTTTTTCTGAGGAATATCTCCTTAAAGTTTGTCGACTTAATCCTGAAACACCCTGTACATATACAGTGTAGGAAAGTACCGATGGTCTATCAGAAGTTACGTGAGAGCGATAAAGTAAGCCATAGAAAACCATGTGATAGACAAGGATGGCTATAATGAAGGCGTCTATTAGTCAACGCCCATTTCGCCCTTTCACAAATAAGAAGTGAATCTTATTTGTGGAAGGGCGAAACGGGCGGTGACTATGAGACGCCTTCATTATATCCATCCTTCTCTATCGCATGAATTTCTATGGCTTACTTTATCGCTCTCACGTAACTTCAGATAGACCATCGGTACTTTCCTACCCTGTAGTATTGCTGCAAAAATTTTGATCGTGCGGCAGGCACTTGCCAGGCACCCATCTCTGGTTAGATCGCGCTGCATGCACTGAGTAGGGTTCAGCCCTGCAAATACCAAGAGTTGACGTTCTATCACAAAGCGGAATTTCTGGCGTCCTCTGGATAAGCGAGTGGATGGCCCCTCCGGAACATTGAATCTTCCTGGGTTTCTCAATCAATGACGGACGGGGTATTGTGTTGATTAGGTCCGAATTTCGTAATATTCGGAAATATTTGGAATTTCCGAACTCGGGCCTAATTTTCGGTCGCGGCGCTCCAATCGAGTTGTCGAGGATGAGTTGCTGCATCGGGGTAGTTTGAGCTGCGCGGAGCGGTTGTTGGGCGCGACGGACGGTGAGAAAATTGGAAAGATAGGAAAAAGTGAAATTGATGTACAGGAGTTTCGGATTCTTTGCGATGTCGTTCTCGGCTCTGGGTACGATAGATGGCAGTTTAAGCGGTTTTTTTACGCTTTTCTGGTCCAGATTAAAAAGTGGGGTCAATTTTGAAAACACTCAAAACGGAAATACGACAAATTTGCCAGGTACACCTACTTGTTAGAGGTTCTTTTTCAACTTCTCAACTTCAAAAAAATTTTTCCTCTACCTGTAATATACGGAATGATCTAGCTCGTACAACGACGTATCTTACACGATATCCTTGAAACTGCCTAATATCTCGCGCGGGACGGAGTCTTGGAAAATGTTCTGCATAACAACGTTTTGTTGACGTTCATTAACAACAAACAATATTATTGTGAAACTGACTATGTTCTGTCAGCCCGATGTCTGTAAGCCACTCCTTTTTTATTAACCATTTCGAAATTTACATTTATAGGAACGTTTCTTAAAATGAAACTCTCCATATAATCTACTCCAATTTATATTAGTTATTTTCTGTTGATTATTAATTTATTCTTTCCTTCTGTCCATAAATCCTCTCAATACAATACTGAAAAAGTGGGGTCAATATTTATATTTTGTTTTTTTTTGTTTTTCAGAATGTAACTGTAATGGATACTCTAACCGATGTTTTTTTGATCGCACACTGTACGAACAGACGGGTCATGGAGGACACTGTATGGACTGCACGGCCAATAGAGACGGTCCTAATTGTGAACGTTGTCAACAGAATTACTATATGAGAGAAGATGGTTATTGTATTCCATGCGACTGTAACGAGATTGCTTCTATGAGTCTTCAATGCAACGCAGAAGGCAAATGCCAGTGCAAACCAGGAGTAACTGGAGGAAAATGTGACAGATGTAACGTAAACCATTACGATTTCTCGACGAATGGTTGTAAGAGTTGCGGTTGCTTAGAAATGGGATCGGTTAACAACGAACCAAATTGTAACCCATATTCTGGAGCTTGCCACTGCAAAGAAAATGTAGAAGGGATCCGTTGCAGGGAATGCAAACCTGGATATTTTAACCTCGATTTTGATAATAAATTTGGATGCACCCCGTGCTTTTGCTACGGGCATTCCTCGTTATGTAAATCTGCCCCTGGTTATTCTAAATACCTTTTGGAGTCTTCGTTTTCGAGGAATTCTGAAAGGTGGAGGGCTGAAGATGAATACGGAAGAAGTGTTAACTTAAAATATGATACGTTTACGCAAAGTGTAGGTGTCCAATCTGCTGGCGATGTTATCTACTTTGTTGCTCCAGATCGATTTTTGGGTGATCAAAGGGCCTCTTACAATCAACTATTGGAGTTCATTTTAAAAGTTGGTGATAATGAACCATTTTCCACAGCCACAGATATAATATTAGAAGGTGGTGGATCGACTATAACAAACTCGATATTTGCCCAACAAAATCGAATGCCATCAGTGCAAGTATGTATTATTTTTACAGTTCATTTTAAGCATCCGGATTAGATTTCTTCCCTATTAAGTTTGTTCTGCAGCAGTCTCAAACTGTTCAAATTCAACTCAAACTCTCAGATATACTCGGCCACTGAAATTGTCGTGTACTTTCAATGAGTCTGAGGTCACAAATCAATTGGTCAAAACAAAATGTTGACCTGTGTTAATATTAATATAAAACATACGGGCCCAAGCAAGTTCAACTAGCTAACATTTTTAATTAAAGGCTTTATCGATAAATTACGTAACCTGCAGAAATGATGAAACATCCTTGTAGAATTATTTTAACTTTACCAAAATATATATAGTCTTTCAACTTACAAAAACTGAAAAGTTTAGTCATCGAATATAATCAAGAATACGATACAATAAAGAACACAAGAAAATATAGGATTAGCTAAGGTGTAATAGCTCGTCTGGCATTTAATACCAGGTTACTAGACAATATATCCATGTACCTTGCACATTCTTCTGGTACGATATGTTTTTGAGTTGTTGATATCTCGTTTAGTTTTCGTTTTATTGTTATTTGAACGTTAGTGACTATTTTTGAAATGTGCGATTTTCTGGAACAACAATCCAACGTAAAATTTTGCGTGTAACTGGAAAAAACTCCCACGGAAACGTTTCAAACTTTTGAAACAACCTTACGGAGATGATGCTCTCGGTCGTACGTAATGTAATGAATGGTTTTCACGATTTAAAAGTAATCGCACTTTATAGAAGATTATCCTCGATCAGAAAAGCCTTCGACTTCAACTGATGGCTCCCACGTTCAGAAAATAAAAAATCTGGTACGTGCAAATCGCCGATTGACTGTCAGAGAAATCTCTAAAAAAATGTTTGGTTATCTTCTTATTTTAACAGATCTTGTAATTCCTTCATTCTCGACGGTTTTGCTTGACCTGAACTGAGGTGTGTGGGAGTAAACTGGAACAATTTTATCGGACAGACAAAATCGTTACGGATGAACGGTCTGTATGGGATCCTTTACAGTTTGATGATGCTTATAGAGAAAAATCTCGTTACCAACCTAACGTGTTACGAAATAAATGTTTTAGGTATTTTATTAAATTTTGTTATGCAGGTTATAACAGTAAATATTTAGAGTAGGCATATGTTGAAAAACTTTCACATCTTATATTTCCCATTCTGTATAGTGCATTTTGTGTCTAGTAAACACTTAATTATTTGTGAAACGTGAGGCATCAACAAACAAAATTATTTGCAATCTAAATTCAAAGCACGTACATAATCTTAGAGCTGTTGCTTGCATACAAATAGTGTTCTATAAAGCCTTTCTTCGTAACAATTACCTTAAATGAAATATCGTCTCTGAAATAATTATAAATTATTTCTTTTTAAAATTATTATGGATATAATACATTTATAATCACCATAGTTTTAATTTTCTTCATTGAAACATAATTTCTAACATTACTTTTATAGTAATTATGGTGTTTCTTTTTTCTTTGTAAAATTTAGGAATTAGATATAACTTAGATAAGTGTTATGACTCAAATTTGTAAGTTTAATTCATAATAATTTATTTTTTAACCAACTAATTTACTTAATTCAATGAACAGTTAACATAAAATGCAGTTGCCATTCAAGCATTACATTTTATTGTAAAAATTATATCACCTATAAATATACTGTCAGAATTTCATAATAATGTATCACATTAACTTTGAATGGTGTCTTTCAGAATCAAAAATACAGCTTTAGATTGCATGAACATCCCGATTACGGCTGGCAACCCAGATTGTCGTCAAGACTATTTATCGCGATACTGGCGAACCTAACAGCTATAAAAATCAAAGGGACATATTCGCCAAACAGTACAGGACAGTTAGATGATGTTAAATTAGAAACAGCAGCGAGAGGTGTAGCTGGAGAACCTGCTCTTTGGATCGAATATTGTGACTGCCCAACAGGTACATACATACGGGATGTTTCCTAAATAAATTTAAAATATTTAAAGGCGTGATCAGTTAAAACTCGGTTTCAATTTTTATTAGTCATATGTATTTCAGAAAGTGACTTCTATAAAACAATGATGAAATATCCGTTATTTAGGAAAATTCCTATTAAAAAATTATACACCTAAAAATTTTAATCTATGATAGAATTAATATTTTCATAAAAAAATGATATTACCAAATGGAAATAATTATTCTTTTACATTTTATTTACGCTTACATGTTAAATACCGGGTGTCCGCAAATTTCACCGACAACATTTGACGCGTATTCAGGACGATAAATAAAAACGATCTACGAAAAAAATTTTTGGTTTTCGATTTACAAGCCTTCAAAGTTGTCAAAAATAAAACTAATTTATTTAATAACTTCATAACCTTTTTGCCGATCGCGTTAAAATTTGCCATATTTATTTGCACTGTTATGACGTATTATTTCTTAAAGCTTTAGTCTAATCGATATACTGGGTGATAGTTTTCTCCGGTTACCTCTCCCTTTTAGAGGACAAAGCTTTTACAGTGGTCGTATTTTTTTAAAACGGGCAGCAACACTGAAAAAGTCGTTTTATTTAAAAAAAAATATTGTCTCTTGAGAAAATCGCATACAGAAAGCCATTCTTGAGAAAAATGGCATTATTTACAGGTAGCAAACCGCAACATACAGATCTGCAAATAATGCCATTTTTCTCAAGAATGGCCTTCTGTAGGCGATTTTCTGAAGGAACAATATTTTTTTAAATAGAACGACCTTTTCAATGTTGTTGCCCGTTTTAAAAAATGCAACCACTGTAAAAGTTTTAATTGCTAAAATAGAGATGTAACCGGAAAAAACTATCACCCAGTATATCAATTTGACTAAAGCTTTAAGAAGATATGCTAAATCTACCACCGCTGCATATAGTGGTGCAAAGAGAAGCGCGGCTAGCAGCATATCGACTCAGGAATAACAACGACTGGAGGGGTAGTTTCTATTCCAGGACCATAGACACATCTCTGTCGGAACCAACTTTTGGGATGGTATCTGACAAGATGGTTCCACAAGCCATTTGAGACTCGAATAGAGGATCAAAGCAAAACGGAGGGAAGGTTTAATACCCTGGAAAGGTGGAGCCTAGTATGGTTTACAGATGGCGTGTCTGGCAGAGAATGTACGTAGAGGTTATAAACGTAAACTCATATATATTATCTGATAGTCAAGCAGTAATTAAAGCTTTAGGCGCACACAAGATAAGTTCAAAACTGGTGTGGGATTGTTTACAAATGCTGACTGAACTGGCCATCAACAATACAGTCAGACTGTGTTGGGTGCCAGGGCACAAAGGCATTTGTGGAAACGAGAAAGTGGATGAACTTGCTAGGAAGGGATCCGAGACAGAGTTCATTGGCCCGGAGCCCTTCTGTGGCACATCTCCCAGTGTGGTTAGGCGGGCTCTGGGCAAATGGACTGAGACAGAACACAGGAAATACTGGACTTCAAAGCCAGGACATAGCCATTCTAAGGGGCTCATGGAGTATCCTTCGAAGGAAAGAGCGAACGATTTACTGAGCTTGAACAAAATCCGGCTCAGGAGAGTGACAGGACTCATAACGGGACACTGTCACTTTAGGAAACATCTACATAAGCTAAAGCTTGTAAACAGTCCGGTCTATCGGCGGTTGAAACTTCTCTGCATATCCTGGGCGAGTGCCCGGGATTTGCACGTAGCAGAATGGCACTCCTGGGGAGACCTTATTTGGAACTCAAGGAACTGAGAGGAGAGAAGTGTCAGCAAGGAAGCTTTTGAACTTTGTAAAAAGGACAAATCTACTTGCTGAATAGGACTAGTAGTGGGACGCACAATAGGCCTAATTAGGCCGCGGAGCTATGGGACTTATTAGGACCAACCACTAGGAGAAGAAGAAGAAATCTTTAAGAAGTAATACGTCATAATAGTCTAAGTAAATGTGCCAGATTTTAAAGCGATCGGTAAAAGCTTTATGAAGTTATTAATTAAATTAGTTTTATTTTTGACAACTTTGAAAGCCTGTAACTCAAAACCAAAAAGATTTTATTTAACTTTTTTTCTTAGATCGTATATATTTATTGTCGTGAATATGCATGTTGTTGGTGAAATTTGCGGACACCCTATATAAATAGAACGAAATTTTCTGCTAGGTTTGTTGGTAGTTCAATACGTACCCAAGGTACGCAACCCACTGTTCAAAATGCCGTAGTCTGATAAGTCAATCTAAATACCTAACATTACGTAAATTAATCTAATATTGAGCAAAGACATCGAAACTGTTGGCTTTATCTCTTCTGAAGCGAATAATAAGATCCATTCAACGCCCTAAAGGTTCTTCTATAAGGTCTGTTTGCAACAGCAAGAAAAATATTACCAAAAGAGTATGTCAGGAGAATAAACTGTGAAGCTCAAGATAACTTGTGCCGAGCGGTTTAGGTTATTAAAAATACTATTTCTTTTGTTTTCAAACACTTGCAGATGTATCGAATGAATTAACGCAGAAATATACAATAACCTCAATGACATGACCTATATTTATGATCTTGATATAACAAAAAAAACTGCAAGGGTTGCAAAGTTAGCAACACGCGTGAACTGTGCGTAGTTTCTAATGGATTTCTAAAATAGAATACCTACATCCTTAGAAATAAAAAAAATCGGTTAACGTAATCAATAAAGTTGAATAGATACTTAAAAAACGTAAAGATTCAATGGTTGTAATAACGTGATAGAATAAGCTATACTAACGATTATACCCATTAGGCATCATGATTTTTTAACTTCTCCGCCTAGCTTCCACAGCTACATTTTACATTTATGGCCTAGATCCTCATGACAGTGGTGCTTCATTGAACAGCATCTCTACTGTTAGTTTTTTCTTCTTTTTGACCTAGGGCCCATTAATACCTAACTCCAAAACTGATTGTACCAGAAATCAAAGATTTGTTTTAAAAAAAATGATGTTTTTTTCTTGCCCCGAAGGGGACTAACCTTCATTCAATGAGGAAATAAGAAAAATTAAAACAAAACTCCCTAATGAAACGCCATCAGTTAATTCTTATTAGGTTCAGAAGAAAAAAATTGTAAGAATAACTAATAATCAGAAAAACTTTTTAATTTTTTTTATTATTATTATTATTCCCAAACATTACTTGTGATCATATTTCTATTATAGTCAGATATTCTACAAAATGTCTTATTCTTGTCTAAGCTATAGATCTGACTGTAACTGTTTTGATTTAGGTTACATCGGTCAATATTGTGAATCGTGTGCTCCTGGCTTCCGACATTCACCAGCTCTGGGTGGAAACTTCATGCCCTGCATCCCATGTGACTGCAACAACCATGCCAGTATCTGTGACTCCGAGACGGGTCGATGTATATGCCAGCACAATACAGCTGGTGAAAATTGCGAATTATGCGCCAGAGGATACTACGGAAATGCCTTAGCAGGTGAAAATAAATACATGAATATTTTTGATATTGTCATATTTTTTCTAAAATAAGTCTTATGGCAACAGAAATGCCAAACACGGCATCGCAACCATTACAAACAATTTATTTAAATGTATTACATGCGCTGCTGAGTTTTCCATTTGGCGTCTTAGTGCAATATGGACTTGATGGCTCTGCGATTTTCAAAAATTGAAGACGAAACACAATGCGCGTTCTCTCGTTCGAACTTGGTGCACTAAGAGAATCATCTTTTACAGATTTTTGTAGATCATTTCCAATGAAACCTTTTGGACGTTCAGAATTGTTCTTTTGCAGAAGATACCCACCGTTCTTAAGTAAAAGTTCAAAATCATGAAAGTTTTAGTAATAATAAAGTTTGAATTCCGGATTAAAGTAAAAAAAAAATAGTTTAATCATTTAATATCCGAAATAGGAGATTAAAAAGAGATATATTTTCTAAAATGTTTGAAGATGTTTGACCTAGAGTGATGAAACTTGGGTTAATAACTTATCTATTTAAAGGAATATATGGCAGAAGTTTCTAGGAGTCAATATCACTAAGAACCTGAAAAATTCGACGCCACTGGATATTTAGGAAATTTAATCAGCTTTAAATTATTAGTGGCATTTCTAATAAAGACATCTAATTTTGCACTTTAATGAATTTAGAATAAGTCTAGCGTTCGTTACACAGTCTCACAAGACTTTATAAAATTGTTTTGCCAGAAATTCGATTTCAATACGATCCTAATGAAAATGTCGAAAACGTAGAAATGTTGCATTTTCATCAGGAGGCATAGCCCAGAAGAAATGCTCAAATGCTCATTTCTACTGTGTTTCAATGAATGCTTTTTGTGAAACGAGTTGTTCTAATCATTTTAAATGCACTGAAGTACGTAATAACAGCAACATAAGTTAAAAAAAAGGAAATAAGTCGAACATTGTCTAGTCTTTTTTTCGAATAAAATGAAAGAGAATTTTTGTCTTAAAAATGCCACTACTGCTTAATAGTAGAAAATATCTAGTAGTGTCGAATTTCCATTTTTAAAAATACAGTGTGTATCAGTCAAATGGAACAAATTCAATAATAAATAAATGGGGGCGTGTTCGAAAAAACGCTCAGACACGTCAGTTGGTATTTTTAATTGCGCATTTTTTTCAACAAAAACTTTCTATACAGGGTGTATGACACACCCTAACTATGGTCAATACCATTCAATTTTTGGATTTTTCAGAAAATTGTAGACATATTTTATGGACAATATCCTATACATATCTTCAACTGTTTCGGAAATATTAAGTGTTTTCAGATTTATTACAAAAATTAACATTAAAAAAAGAAAATAATTTTCTTTTCTTAAAGTCAAGACAACTTGATGAAACAATCCTAATAATAAGTGGAAATAGTATGTCTTTTTATAATGGCTATTTTTAATTGCTTGTCTGTATCAAGGGTGACCTTAGAATAAAAATACAAGATGTTTCTTTGACAGATTACATTATTCAATAATGTCTATGTCAGGTGTGTCAAATTAATAACGTTTGGACATAAGCAATATAGCTGAGAGAAGCTTCATTGTCTGTGGTTTTGACATATTATTTATTATTTTATTTTAGAAAATTAAAAAATTATTATTAATGACTAATTGTTTACTAGATATGGTATAATTCAATGTCAGTTGGGGCATACTAGTCCAGTCATTCTGTAATTTGGAAAAGAAAGTGAACCAGGAAAGCCAAATTTTTTATATGTTGAGGGGGGTGCTTAGAAAAGCTTAACTTGAGATTTGAGACCAAGATTTCCTATGTGCATTTTCCGCCATCTTGGAAAAAGGGGAGAATTTTTGTTTTTGCTATAACTCGGTTCTCCGTCAAGATACAGAATTGTTGTTTTGTTATTTTTTATTCCTCTTTCAATGATCTACAATTTAGGTCCTATAAACTTTTTACCCATTATTGTTAGTTGTTGAGATATCAAACTAAATAGATAAAAAACAAGAACAAAGACAACTTTATAAAAATGCTCCGTCTTCATTTTGTACAAACCGAAATCAGAGTCGAACAAGCCTTTGAAGATGCGGACACTCTGATCGTAACCACCGCACTCGCAGAAGCATCAAAGTACGATTCGGTTGAAATCGTCGGCGAAGACATCGATCTCTTGATTTTGCTCACTGTACTAGCGAAAGACAAAATAAATGTCTACTTCCGAAAGTCGGGAAAACGAAATACACCAGGAACACTTACTTTACTCTCCAACTAGTATGAAACATAATAAATACGTTCTCGAAAACATATTTTTCATTCATGCATTCAGCGGTTGCGATACCACCTCATCTTTGTTCAGCATTGGCAAATCAAAATTCGTCAGCATATTGGAAAAACATTCGGAACTCCTATCATCGGTTGATTTATTCAAACGAGGACATGTCGATCCGGAGGATCTGACATCCACGGGAGAACGATTTCTCATTGCCCTGTATGGCGGTGAGAAGCACAGCAAAAACATCAATGCGCTACAATATCAACGCTACGCAAAATCTATCACCTCCACCAACGAGAAGCGTAGCACGATAACACATATTCCGCACGTATCATCAGGTACAAACTTGGCTTGGGTTTTCCAAGGATCCGGAGGAATGGGGTTGACGACGAACGGACCATGGTCTAAAGCCGGTGGTTATTAATACGGTTGAACCTGCGCCACCCGAGCTTTTGAAGTTAATGTCTTGCAAATGCAAGGAAAATGCGGAACTGCTTGTGGGCGCAGAAGAGCTGGCATTGCAAATTCAATCATTTGCCTCAACTGCAGTGGACAAACATGCAAAAACGTTGCCAAAGTCGATGTCCTGATCTGTGACAACGAATTAGATTCCAAAGATGATTCAACAGTCGCAAAAATTATGGTCGAAGAATCTGCACGTATCGAAAAGTAGCCTCAACAGAGGGACTGTGAACCAGGGCCGTCGAAGCGAAGGAAGACGTAGATACTTCTTGAATACGAAAACATTCTTGTATAATAAATTTCATACGTGTGAAAATAATCTCACTGTGTTAGTTCTTTATTTCGAATCCATTACAACGTACCTATAAAACCGCGCGAGCTATAAAATAAAACTTCGCACGGACTTGTGGACTTCGCGACACGATAGAACCCACAATTATTACCCTAGAGAAATAACAAAAGTATTAAGGAAAAAGAGAAAACTCCGAAAAAAGACACCAAATTGTTCATACAAACACCCCCTACAAGAGAAAATCCCGAAAAATCAGATCGGATCTTTGAATTTTTATCAATTTTGTTCGATATCTCAACAACTAACAATTATAGGTACAAAGTTTATAAGACCTAAATTGTAGGTCGTCGAAAGAGGAACAAAAAACAATAAAACAACAATGTATCTCGACGGGGAACCGAGTTATAGTAAAAACAAATATTCACCCCTTTTTCCAATATGACGCAAAATGCACATAGGAAATCTTGGTCTCAAATCTCAAGTTAAGCTTTTCTAAGCACCCCCCACAACATATAAAAAATTTGGCTTTCCCGGTTCACTTTTTTTTCTTCGCTTTATTTTTGGACAGAATGATTGGAGTATACAGGCCATAGAGTAGTTGCTTCCCGTAATATCGACAGATAGAAATCTTATCTGTGTGGTAGATTTCTTTTGCATGCCTAAATTTTTGGTATTAAAGAAGGTTTTATACGATTTTTTTGGAAAAATATAGTTTAATTTATTCGAATAAGCTTTATATCTTCGATATTAGTTATCATATTTATATATGAATGAAGATGATTTTTACTTTTAATTAGACATTTACCATATTAAGCTAATTATTTTGCTTTAGTTTCTTAATTAGAGGTATTACGTAATTACGGAGAAATTTAATCTATATATTTTATTGAAACAAACGTAAATTTGTATAACTCAAAAAAATTTATTAGTTTTGAGCCAAACTCCGCTGTCAATAATGTTCCTAATATTATCATAGTTCAGACTATTCATCGTGAATAGTGAATTATATGAAAAAAACTCAAGTGATACAAAACTATTTTATTAGAATAGCCTATTAAAATCTGTAAAACAAGATATAACTTTTTTTGTAGCTGACATTTCACTAAACCAAGTTTGAAATCTACACCTTCAACCGTTCTTGACTAATTGATATAAAAGTATTTCACGTCTAATTTTGGAATCACAAAGCTCTTAAAAGTCATTTTGGGAAAACGAATAAGTGCTAAAAGTTAGCCATAACGCCGTTGTTACATCCATGTATAAATAAATATTAGTATTATTGTCTACAAAAAAATTTTAGGAACCCCGGAAGACTGTTTACCATGTGGCTGTCCAAACGGGGGTGCTTGCATCCAGATTGATGAAGACATTGTGATGTGCACCGAGTGCCCTACAGGCTATACTGGCCACCGTTGCGACTCGTGCTCTGATGGATATTTCGGGGATCCAACTGGTCAGTTTGGACCTCCTCGAGCCTGCGAACTGTGTGAGTGCAACATGAACATCGACCCAAATGCAATAGGTAATTGTGATCTAGTCACTGGCGACTGTCTTAGATGCATTCATAACACTGGTGGCCCAAAATGTGATGTTTGCTTGTCAGGTAAGTAACGATGTAAAAAATATATACGATGTCTCAAATATAACGACTACAAATTTGGAACGAGAAAATATTACGATTTAACCAAACTTGTTTTGTCCAAAAGTGTTATTTTGTATCAACTAGTATACCTGTCTTATTTAAAAATGATTGAAAATTGTAATTACCAAATACTACTAATATTAATATGAAATAAAGAAAACAGAGACGATTAAAACATCAAACGTAGCACACGTGGAGACTTACCTTTGCTTACCAATTTTTAAAATCGTTACAAACACAACAAAAAAAGCGAGTTGAGCCGTGTACCAAACCAGTGTTGCCTATAACTTTGATCCGATGAATTTGAATCTAAAGTAAGAATTTCAGGAGCAGTCCACATTTTGATCCTAACAAGACAGTCTTATAGAAAGCGGTTTTCGAGATTTCAAACTGACTTAAATTGTCAATGTTGGAAAAACATTCGAATTCACAGGTCAACATTTTATCTTGGCTTGTGCACGGGAATCGAAGATGGTATCCTAGGGTTGTCAAGTTCAAGGTCATTTGAAGGTCAAACGGTCAAAAAACCTTCCAAAAGTCTGAAAAAATTCATGGACATGTATTTGAGGTCGCTGAATCCGAAACCGGTGTTTATTTTTACTTTGCATGCATCCTCGAAGTCATTCAAGATCATCTCAAGGTCATTTGAGGTTTTTTTACGGGATTCTACAGTCATTTTCCAAAGAATCTTTTCTGGTATAAATCTCATTAATGCATAACATGGTAACAATCTCAATCTGCGAAATGCACAATTGTGCCACAGAACTAGAATACCTGCCTTGAGATGACCTTGAATGACCTCGAGGATGCATGCAAAGTAAAAATAAACACCGGATTCGGATTTTTTGACCGTTCGACGTTCAAATGACCTTGAACTTGACGTGGTGGAGCCTAACCGACGTAATCAGCAACCCCAAAAACCCTAGAATACCATCTTCGATTCCCGTGCACATACCTAGATAAAGTGTTGACCTGTGATTGACCTCATTGCACCATAACCTCATAATTTCGTAGTTTCATAACCCCGCAACTCTGTAACCTCATAAACCTGGATGAGCGAGAGTGTAGAACCGTGAAACTCTGTGGAAACATGGACCTCATATATCAGGGGTTCGAAACTAGGTATACGAATAAGTAGGCTTCCATAACCCATAACACTGGGTGAGCGAGGGTGTATAACTACAAAACTCTGCGGGATTTAGTCTGTAGTCCTATTGTAACTCCATAATCCTTTAATTCGAACACATGATATGGGGCATACAGACTTCTGTCACAAAGTCACTCGGGGTATTTTCTCTTTGAATCTATACTGAAAAAACGTAATAGTACTTCCTTTGACTTTAGAATCAGTAATCATGAGTTTTTGCGATCAAAATTGTTCAAATAAGATATTGCGGAGTGATGAAGGTATGTACTTTAATAAAAAGTATGGTAAAATTCCTTAAACTTTCCAAGGTAACCTGTTGCCATATATTTTAAAGGTTTTATTTAGTATTACATAAATGTCACATGAATTCTACATTGAACGTTCCATAGCAACAGGTTGTTCGAGGAATTTTACCATACTTTTTATTACAGTGTGGGTTATGGTGTAATGAGATTACGAATTCCAGTGATTTTTTCCAATCACTGCCAACCGCTTTCCAGATCAGTTTCTTGTTGTTGTTGTTGAAGGATAAAAACAAAAATTGTGGATACAGGCTGATTCTCTTTATAATATACATCACCTTTTTTACTAAAACAAGTTCCCAACTAGCAATATTATCTATTACAACATTCCTAGCTACTACTATTGTCACCTTTCCTGTTGAGAATACCAAAAACAACTATTAAAAATTATATTATTTTCTCGGGCTACTCGCTTGGCTGTTAAGAGAGTAAAACAGATAGACAAATCAATTCATTTTTACATTTTTATTATATAAAACACATACTCCATATCTCTGAGGGGTTACTTTTCTTGTGGAGGACAAAATGGTAACCTGGCTCTTGGCCATCGACTGGCTCTCAAAGTGGCTCTGAACTGGCCCCCCCGGACTGGCCCAGGACTGGCCAAGGACTGGGCCAGTCATAGTTCCCGATTCTTCTACCGGTTGTTTAATTAATTTTTAATGCACTCAGCATAATATTTAAACCCCGGAAGCTTGGTGAATCGGGACCAGTCTTGGGCCAGTCCAGCTGTTTATAGAGAGAGAGTAAGCGAGATGGACATAATGTAAGGGTCAGTTCAATATGCATTCAATTTGCATCTAGACACTTTTCGTTGCTTTTAATTATATTGTGTAATACTGACATGTAATTGATTCCAATTATATTTACAAATTTTGTTCTATGCAATGAGTTAAATAAATATTTGTACCGAAGGTATTTTTGTAAAAATCTACTAAAGAGATATGCGTCCAAATAAAGTAATGCCATATGTCCATACATATTTATCTTTCAATGTTTTGACTATAGTTACACGGTGATTATTTAAATTTTGAATATTACTCTCCCTCTCTCTAAAATACTTATAGTTGACATTATTGTGGGCTCCTTAAAATGCCCGCAATAGGAGTACCTACATTTCAACAATTATAGTCCAGTCGAATTAGATCATAAACCCTGAAAAAAAGTTGGCAAATTGCAAATAAGTAGCAAATTTACGTTTTTTCACTTTCTTTTTCTTCCCCTTGAAAATCTAGTTGACCTATCTCAAAATTAGTTATTTAAGGTATGTAAAATATTGCAAATTCTTTGTTAGTTGTAAAGAGCAACTTAATTTCGATATATTTCTTTGGATCAATAATTAGAGCGATATTAACTTCTAAAATTAACGTTAAACTACAGAAAAATTAACGAAATTAATCAACAAATATCTGAAGCGACAATTTGACGGTCAATCGAATCAGCCTTTGGCACACATGTTGGTCAATTTGCCAACATAGCGTCACTTCTTTCAAATTAGTTTTTTTTTACTATCATTCCACTTAACCTTCATCATCATAAAGTGCAAAAATGCCTACTAATATTTTTTTTACATTGAAACTTTAATTCGACGGGACTACCAATTATGCTGGTTGAGTTTGGTTACATCTTAATATTTTGAAGCCCCAAATTCATACCTTCACTATTAATTTTAGAGCTCCTTGTATTTTGATATAATATAAGAATTAAAAATGTATCTCTTCACTTTTAGGCTTTTATGGAAATGCATTAGTTTTACCCAAGGGCGATTGCAAACAGTGCCACTGTTATCCACCCGGTACCGAAGAAGACATTTTGGGAGCTCCCGTGTGTGACCAGACAACTGGAATATGCCTCTGCAAAGCTCACGTAACCGGTCGAAATTGCGAAAGATGCGAAATAGGATATTATAACCTCCATAGTGGAGACGGCTGTCAAATTTGTAACTGTGATCCCATTGGTTCCTTCAATCAAACCTGTGATATTTATTCTGGGCAGTGTTACTGCAAACCTGGAGTAACAGGGTAAGAAAAATTGAGACAAATAATGTTTAAGGTGTAACCTGTTAATCAATTTTTAAATACATAAATAATTGCCTACATGGGCGCCGTTAACATAAAATCCACGAGGAGAAAATTGAAAATATCAAAATATATTATAATCCCCGTCTAGGTATAAGGTCCGCAAGTAAAGCGTACATGTCATAAAAACTTTACCTATCTATTGGCATAGTTTATAAAAGTAATAGAGTACTCGATCATTTTCATTTGTTTCCAGTTTACAACTGGAAAAGTATACATTTTTTCAGATATACCTACAGGGTGGGCCATTAATGTGAGAAAGTACAATAACGCCCTTGTTATTCGTAGTACAGAAAAAAGTTTATATAATAGTTGTACAGAATCAAAAAACCTAAATGACTAAATTAATTTGAAACATACAGGGCGATGAGTAAAAACGGGACACGCCAAATATTACATTTTTTAAATGGAACACCCTGTATATTTTTAAACATATGAAAATCTGAAAAAATTATATATACGACAATATAAACAGTTTAACATTTTAGTGCGGGGTTGCCAAGTTGTGTAGAAAATTCTTCGAATTTTGGAAAAAACATGACCTCGAAGAAGTTGTATTAACTTTCAACTACTAACACTTGGAGTTATAGGCAAATGTTAGACAAAGACTCCTATATTAGCTAATATCGATATTATATACAGGACACTTTATAATACGATCATTTTAGAAAGTTCAAACTTGATTTTCTAAAATTTTTAAAATGGAACACCCTGTAATTTATTGTTCTATTTTATTCACATATTAGTCCACTTCAACTTTTATTAAGTATGTTCTACACCAAAAGTTGTTAGTTTTTAGCAATATAGCAACATTTCTGGAAAGACCGAATTTTTATTATTTTCGGTCGCACGCAATGGCTTTGGAAAAAAACCGTCACATTGTGTCAACTTGGCAGTTGATAATTTATCATTCCATTTTGAGTTAATTTTACTAGTTAATATTTATTTGTGGTATTCTATATAATAATAAAAATTAAGTTTTTCAGAAATGTTACTATATCTTAAAAACTAACAATTTTAGATATAGAACATGCTTAATAAAAGTTGAAGTGGACCCATCTGTGACAAAAATAGAATAATAAAACACAAGGTGTTGGATTTGAAAAATTATAGAAAATCAAGTTTAAACTTTCTAAAAATGATCGTATTATAAAAAATGCCCTGTATCGATATTAGCCAATATAGGAGCCTTTGCCTAACATTTGCCTATAACTCTGTCTAATTATTTTGTTCCAAGTGTTAGTAGCTGAAAGTTAATACAACTTTTTCGAGGTCATGTTCTTTCCAAAATTCGAAGAATTTTCTACACAACTTGGCAACCTCGCACTAAAATGATAAACTGTTTTTATTGCCATATATAGAATTTTCTCGGAAATCCATATGTTTAAAAATATACATGGCGCTCCATTTAAAAAATGTAATATTTGACGTGTCCCGTTTTTACTCATCCAGTATGTATCATATTAATTTTGTAGTTTAGGTTTCTTGATTCTGTATAACGTTTATATAAACTTCTTTTCTGTATTATGAGTAACAAGGGAGTTATTTTACTTTTTCACACTAATGGCCCACCCTGTATATCGTGAAGAATCCCAGTAAGCCAGATCTTATATTTGAAATTGTTTAAATAACTCTAAATTCTGGATGACTTCCATATTGCTGTATTATTATTGAAAAAAAAAATCAATATCGAGAGAAATAATAATTTTGTATACTTCACATGGGTGTCCCTTAGTTGAACACCCAAACTTCTACATACTTGATGAAAATTAACACAAAAAATTCTGATGAACTTAAGATCAATCCCATCTCCTCACGAACTGCAACACCTTAAGAATCACCTGCTGATAATAGTTTTTTAGAAATATATTCTAAACCATTTTAAATATCACTACCAAATTTAGCATAACATTGGCTATTCATTAATTGACAAAAGAATAAATAAATTGCGTAAAACTTACATTTTCACGACTATCTCGATAAATAAAATATCGATTTTTTTTGTTTCTTGGAGTTTGGTGTATGAAAGTGATGGTAATTAAAAAAACTTTGCTTTCAAAAATTTTAATAAAGAACATGGTTACACAAAAGTAAAATTGAAAAATACCTATATTATGATGTAACAGTTATTACCAAAAATAGTAGGTACACCAAAGAAAGCTATGATGTCCACCTTCAGATATAAATAAATATGTCTCGAATATTAGAGATGACTATACAGGGTGTCTCATAATTAGCTGCCAACTCTGAACAGGCCGATTCTATGATCAAAACTAAGTAAAAAAAGTTCATATGAACATGGGTCCGGAAATGCTTCCTAAGGGCACAGGGACCCATTGAAGAGGGAGGAATGGAAACCATTTTTTTGCAATATCTCTCAATCGCGTTGTGATAAATGAATGAAATTTGGTATACACAGCTAAATTTTGATGAGCAATTTGATGGACTAATCCATTTATTTCCACAAGGTCCATTGGGGTGGGTACGGGGGGGCCCTTGGTACTTTGCGTGTGTAACTTTTTCATCTTTGACTTTTTAACAAATTGGACAGCAAATTCCGTTTTCCCGAACTGTTTTACGTTAAAAAGGTACTCTTGTTTCAAATCGTTATCTTTAACGGTTTCTGAGAAAATCGCTCTTGAATTAATCCCACTTTGGTCAATTTCATAGTAATTTAAACAAAAAATAATAATAATAATTTAATACGTAATCAGTAATACACATTATTGATGTAGAACAATTATGATATGATGATTTGTTTATGGCTTTTGCGATGGTAATGCTGCGCGGCAGAACGCGAGTACGGCAGAAGGTTTCCAAACAGAAGGCTGACATCAAGGAGGACATTCCTCACTGTATTCCGCAATTTAGCTGCAACCGTCACTTTTCGAAGGGATCATAAGATGGAAACTTAATTTTGATAACAGACAACAAGCTATTTTAAAAACTGTTCAAAAAACCCTCCACCTTCTCTGATACAAAGTCTTGCCCTACGTGTAACACTTCTCGAAGCTATTAAGATGCTAAAACGGTTTTGACGAATTTCATTGGCTGCATCATTGATACGCTGCAGCAATTCCTCACGGGTATCGACTTCGGTGGCGTAAACTTTTTGATTTAGATATCCCCAGAAAAAGAAGTCCAGCGGGGTTAGGTCGGGAGAACGCGGCGGCCAAGCTACCGGTCCGTGCCTCCCTATCCACCGTCCAGCGAAATTTTCGTTTAGGAAATTTAGAACATTGCGACCACTATGTGCCGGGGCTCCATCGTGTTGAAAAAACATGTTACGTCGTAAATTTAGAGGCAGATCATCGAGAATTTGGGGAAGATTTTCTTGAAGTAAGTTTAAATAAAGATTTGAATTGAGACGTTGTGGAATTTCAATAGGTCCAATCAGAGTGTCGTGAATTATTCCCGCCCATAAATTTATGGAAAACCGTTGCTGGAAGTTTGTTCTCCGAACAACATGTGGGTTCTCTTCTTCCCAATAATGAGAATTATGAAAATTTAATTTTCCATTTCGGGTAAAAGTAGCTTCGTCACACCACAAAATTTTGGAAGCTTGCTCGTTGTCCAGCGACAAAATCCAGCGACAAAATTGCATACGTGGCGCAAAATCTTCTGGTATCAAGCCATGTACACGTCGATAGTGATAGGCATGTAGACCTTGTCGCTTTAATATTCTTCCAACCTGAAATGTTAGTAGCACATCTAATCAATTCTGTTAAGGAAATCTTTAAGATATGTAGTACCGTTGGCCGAGGAACATTTATTTGCCTTGAAATGTTCCGTATGCTAGTCGTAGGATCTTGTTCAATAGCGTCAAGGACCTCCGCTTCCCTATTAATCCTGGGACGTCCTTGACCCGGTGCCTTTCGAAAAGTGGCGGTTGCAGCTAAGTTGCGGAATACCGTAGGGAATGTCCTCCTTGATGGCAGCCTTCGGTTTGGAAACCTTCTCCCGTACTCGCGTTCTGCCGCTGCAGCATTACCATCGCAAAAGCCATAAATAAATATCATATCAACTAACTCTTGTCCCGTAAACTCTTCCATTTTTTTCGCTTAGAACTATTAAATTGGCAATCGGGTTGACAATACTTTGACATAAGAATACCTTGATAATTTTGTTTAAATTACTATGAAATTGACCAAAGTGGGATTAATTCAAGAGCGATTTTCTCAGAAACCGTTAAAGATAACGATTTGAAACAAGAGTACCTTTTTAACGTAAAACAGTTCGGGAAAACGGAATTTGCTGTCCAATTTGTTAAAAAGTCAAAGATGAAAAAGTTACACACGCAAAGTACCAAGGGCCCCCCCGTACCCACCCCAATGGACCTTGTGGAAATAAATGGATTAGTCCATCAAATTGCTCATCAAAATTTAGCTGTGTATACCAAATTTCATTCATTTATCACAACGCGATTGAGAGATATTGCAAAAAAATGATTTCCATTCCTCCCTCTTCAATGGGTCCCTGTGCACTTAGGAAGCATTTCCGGACCCATGTTCATATGAACTTTTTTACTTAGTTTTGCTCATAGAATCGGCCTGTTCAGGGTTGACAGCTAATTATGAGACACCCTGTATAAGACCTGTAACTTATTGTAAATAATCACATAGGAAGATCAGAGGGGAAAAATTGTAAAGAAAACACAATATTTATTGTATGTATTATTATACTTAATATTGAACATGTATTATACATATACCGATGAATACAAACTAATTAATGCATCTATCTATTACAAATCTATTCACTTACCACTAATGTTTAGAAACACATTATATTTGCAAAGAAAATTCTATGTTTTCTTATCAAAGAAGTAATGAAAGAATTGGTTCCACGCAACTTATTTTTATTTTTAAATGTGAGACATCAGTGTTAAAGACGTTTACCAAATTTTGTACTGATATTTCAACTAGTTTAAAATATATTTACAAAAATCCAATATCAATTAACCCCTGTACTTTGCGGTCGAAATTATAGAGTGACTCATCGCTACCTCTTGGATTAGTAAGGTGGATGAAGCGTGCGAGGGGTGAAAATCCATAGACGTATCTGTTTAGAAGGTAATAAGATATAGAAAATATATAAAAAAATATAATAAACCATAACATCTATTATTTTTAGAGGTTTTATCAAGAAAACTTATATATTTTAGTGACAATTTGTTGTTAAATTTTAAGTATATTCTATTAAACCACCACCTCCCGGTTTACGCCGCCGTAAGATATTGTAACGTTGACTATTAATACAGGGTGTCTCACATACCATACCAAGCTAAAATATTTTCAAGGTCATCGTACTTCCAGTTATACCGGAAATCGATATCAACTTTCTTATTTTAAATTAAACCCCCTGTATATTATTGCATTTTTTGGAAGAGAATTTATTTTTAAGTTGAAAACATATAGCACATTCCATAATTTGGATTGACTGTTTTCGAGATATTTTGATTTTTAGGCAAAAATTGACAGATACAGACTGCCAGCAGAATTTAGTTTTCCCAGAAATGTAGGTTTATTTTTTGAGCGAATTGCACATTTTGCAGAGGAAGACCTAATTAACCGACCATTTGACATAAAAATTTTCCAGTTTTTATACAAGGTGGTCAAAAAAAATTATCGAATATGAAGTGCAGAAAATGTGGAAAACTCGAAATTTTGAAATGGAAACCCCCAATTTTTTTAACGTATTCGTATTCTGTACTGAAATCGAGTGTAACTTTGTTAAAGTTTCCATATACCTAATCCCACTCGTTTTCATTTTATTTTCGAATAAATATTTGCCTTTTCCTAAAATGGCGTTTCCATTTGTTTCACACACTTTACGTTAGCCATGACAGGTAAGTAACCATCAACATGGGGTTACATTTATAATAAGAAAGTAGGTATCGACTTCCGGTATAATCGGAAGTACCAGAATTTCAAACAAATCCTTTGAGCATTTCCCAGATATCCATAGATGGAGTTCGTGGTGAGACACTCTGTATTTTTAAGTACTTACATATTTTATAATAATTATCTCACTATCACATTTTCCTTTCAATGTCAACCTTTCACTTCACTGCCACATATTCACTTCACTATCATACTTTTACTTTACTGTCACTATATAGGAAAATTTTCACATATCATTGTTTTTAATTGTCATTGTTGCTATCACTATCATGGAATCATCTTCTCCTAAATGAATAATGAGTGGTTCTATGAAAACTTCCACTATTGTATCAAGATCCTAGATACGTTGTTCCTCTTTCTGTGCATGTTCAATACACTTCTTATGCCATGTTTCAGCAGTGACATTATTAATAGCCTATAATAATTTCACTTTATTTTATAGGTATTTTTTCGTGCAGCTTCATTTTTTATTTGTGTCCAAGCCAACTCAATTGGGTTTAAATCACAGTGGTGTTAAACGGAGTATACGAATTCTTCGACCTTTTCTATTTATTATTTTATTATTCCGCTTCGCATTGTATTTTTTTTATTTATAAATTTATTAATGAATTAGTACTTCTCGCGTACGCTTATGCCAGGGAACCAGCTACCTTTTTTGATGACCAAAAGAGCAAAAGCTGAAAAGTAATAAATAACTTAAAACAGTTACACGAAAAAAATTGTCCGCTGAATTTCTTGCGGTGTGTAAGTCCTCAACTAACGAGTCGAAGGTGCAGCACATTATGCGCGCGAGCGCGTTATATCTTTGACTTTATCAGTTAAGCACGTTTCCCTCACTAAATATAAAGCTGAGCATTTTTTTTATTTAACTTATTAGGTCAACTATTGTATTGGCAAATTTCAGCTTTTGCGGTATGAGATGTATTATTTTTTCATTTTTTAAGTTTTACTAGTAATTATATAAAAATATACCATTCTTTTCGAATATTTATTTACAATAAACGTTATGTATGAAAAAATTTAATCTATTTCATAAGTAGGGTATATATACCGGTAGTGAGTCTCCCCCCACCACTTTCTACCTTAATGAGTCTTAATTAATTTTAATTAGCATTCATTAGTGGGCGTCACTTAACTAATCTTATTTAATTAACTTTAATTAACATTCATTAGTGGGTATGATGTAATTAATTTTATTTAATTAACTTTAATTGATATGAATTTACGTTAATAACATTAATTAACGTTTATTGGAACTTAATTAGTTTTAATTAAGTTTCTTTAACGTTTCGGTTGCATCCCAAATGAGTGCTAATGAGTTTGACGATTGTGTCAATTGGTGTCATTAACTGACCAAATGGGATTTGAATGACGTTCCAGCAGTTGTAGGAGGATGAAGTGGAAATTCTGATGCCTCATACCGTGTAATGAGTATTTGTAGGTTAAGGTGACGCTAAAGTATAATATTCGAGTCAACAGCGCATGCTCCACACAACGCTTGCTCCAGCTTCTTAAAATAGAGGACGCAGATATTTTAAGCTCATTTTATGTGAAGTTGGTTGAGAGTGATACATAGTTATAAAAAATGTACTTGTGCAGTGGTTGTGATAAAACTTTTACTCGTAGTGACAATTTACGTCGTCATGAGAGAGAATCTTGTAAGCGCATAAATGTTTGTGAACCTGAGGCGAAAAGTATCAAATTAAGTACAGATCCCCAATCGTCAACTACTCACTTTATTAATTGCTGTAATAAAGCGATAGCTGCAAATCAAATACAGGCACATCGAAGGACATTGGAACATAGAACAATGTCTTGCATTCCAAGATCTGATGGTGTTCAAGTTATTAATAGTGCATTCAAATGTAGAATTGTAAGTTATAGAATGCAAAGTGAAATTAAACACACAGACTTTAAATATGTTTTTTAATGGAGTGAAGAAGAAGATAATAAATTTGTTGGTGGATGTAATTGGTGTTCACAAATCCATAAAAGTGAATATGGAAAGGTTTGCAAAGTATATATTACAAACACGCGATACATCCGATATAAAATCATTTATTAGTTGCAGTAGGATTCTTGACGAGTCTGTGGTCTTAGAAGATATTCTCCAAAAATTCATAGATATGATGGTATCTCAGACATCGGAATTTGAGGAGAAAGATTCTGGTGAGCATCAACTAAAAACGAAAAATGAGAATTAATTTACTAAATCAATTTTATTGTTACAGGTTGGGCTATCTAGAAAATACTATATGTTGAAGTTAATGTGAATAAGAATAGTCCTCTTTGTGGATCCTCATACATGAAATTACCAAAATTTGTGGAAAACAAAAAACAGGGATAAACATAAAAAATCAAGATGAATGTTGTTTCGCATGGGCAATAACTTCAGATTTATACCCAGCGAGAAGACCAGTTCATAAGGTGTCTTCGTATCCACACATTTCAACTGTTTTAAATTTAGTAGGTATGGACTTTCCAGTTAAATTAAAAGACATTACAAAATTTTAAACAATGAATGATGTAAGATCAGTTAACGTGTACGGTTTGGACAGTACATTTAAAAATAATAAAATAAATATATGAAATAGTCGAACCTTTGCGTTACTCATCAACAAAATTAAGATATCAGGTAAGTAGAGATTGCAATCATGTTTATACTACTATACCTAGTTTAGAGCTACATGTCGATAAATTTGGAAAAAGTGTAACTGAAAACATTTTGAAGTTTGAAAATTTTGAAAAGCAAATGAAAGTACCATTTGTAGTGTATGCTGACTTTGAATCCATTTTGAAACCTCTGGATATATGCGAACTCAATCCCGACAAATCTTACACGTGTAAAATTTTCAGCCATGAACCATTTTCATTCGCATATTTCATACAGTGTTTATTTGATGATTCGCTGTCGAAATTAGTGTTATACAGAGGGAGTGGTGTGGCAAAAGTATTCATAAAACGTTAGGAATCGGATTTAACCCAAATTTATAATAATTATTTAAAAAATATAGTTCCAATGATTCCTTTATCTAAAGAAGAGGAACACAATTTCGATAATGCAACTATTTGTAGTAGGTATATGCGAAAAACCATTTGAAGTACGTCAAATCAAAGTTAGAGACCACGATCACATTACTGGAAAAAAAACACCAGTCATTCTATTTGTAATCTAAGTTATAAATTACCTAATTTTATACCAATTATATTACACATGTCGAATTACGATGCACATTTATTCGTGCGCGAACTGTGTTCAAATAAAAAAGTAGATGCATTGCTCAAAGCAAAGAAACATATATTTCATTCACGAAACACCTTTATATGCATGATTACATTGGAACTGATGGTAAATTAGAATTAGAAAATTTAGCCGCTAATTTGATTGATTATCAATTTGAAGAAACCAAAAAATGTTTCCCCGATCACGAGCAATTCAACTTAATTAGACAAAAAAGTGTCTTTCCATACAATTTCTTAACAAACTTAAATAAACCAAAAAACAATACTTTACCTACGAAAGATGAATTTTATGATAAATTAAATGAAATACACATAACTGACTTGGATTATGAAAGAGCGCGGAAAATGTGGAATGTTTTTAATTGCTAGAATTTGGGTGAATATTCTGATATTTATCTAAAATCAGACGTGCTTATATTATGTAATGTGTTTGAAAACTTTTGAAAAATTTCTTTGAGCAAGTATAAGCTTGACACAACTCAGTACCTAACTGCTCTAGAATTATCTTTTGACGCAATGTTGAGATCAACAAAAATAGAACTGGAGCTTTTGACTGATATTACAATGATACATACACTTCTTTAAAAAAGGAATTCGCAGTGGTATCAGTCACTGTTCAGGGAAAAAAACATATTGCGAACAATATTTTTCTTCCAAATTATAATCCAGAGGATATCGGTTATTACATACTTAGATGCGACAAATCCTTATGGACACAGTTTGTCACAGTGTTTACCAACAAACAGATTTTCGTGGTTAACTAATGCAGAAATTTCAAAATTTAATGTTATGGATATTCCTGATGAAAGTCCTTGTGGTTATGCATTGAAGGTAGATGTAGAGTATCCAAAAGAGTTGCAGAACGCACACGCCGATTTGCCATTTCTTGCGGAGAGTATTATTCCACCAAATTCTAAATCCAAAATTTCAGAATTAATTCCTAATTTGAATAATAAAACTAATTACAATTTACAATTTAGAAATTTGAAACAAGCTATAAGAAATGGTTTGAAAGTTACAAAAATACATCGCATAATTAAGTTTAATCAAAGTTTTTGGTTGAAAGTTTATATCGATCTTAATACACAAATGAGAAATGCGAGCACAAATTTTGAAAAAAACTTTTTTAAATTAACGAATAATGCGGTTTACGGTAAGATCCTCGAAAATATCGATTCCAGGAAAGACATTAAATTAGTAACTCATTGGGAAAATATTAAAAAATCTCTCGGGGCGAACACTCTAATCACTCGGCCGAATTTTAAAACTTGTACGGTGTTTTCAGAGGATTTTGTTGCCATACATATGGGTAAATTAAAAGTCCACTACAACAAGCCTCTGGTTCTAGGATTCTGTGAATTAGAATTATCTAAGACTGTATTACACAATTTTTTTTATGACACAATAAAAAGTCAGTTCGGTCATAACGCTTCGTTATTGTATACCGATACCGATTCGCTAATTATTAAAATTTACACCGATAATTCTTATAATTTTATTAAATTAAATATAAATTATTTCGATACATCTAATTATATCTCCTTCTATTTTAAATTTCCATCTGATCCGATAATAGTTTGAGTTTTACGGAACGGGCGCGAAAGCTTATTATATAAAGTCGATTAACAGCGAAATAAAAAAGAGTAAAGAGGTCCGTCATAAAAAACAATTTAACAGTTGAGGATTACAGGAAAATCGTAAAGCGGGGTGGTTTAATTTTTAGAAAGATGAATTCTTTCCGAAGCGATATATACACGAATTAAAAAACAAAGTGGCCCTTTCACATTTAGACAAGGCGAAATCGGCGGCTTCGTATGAAAAAATTAGTGGATTCGATTTTTTTGCATAATCACCTCCGTGAGATGTCCCTGAATGAGGATCAAAATGTTACCGGCCGGTAACCTGGTCACAATTTTTTTAAACTAATTTTTTTTAAACAAATTGCAAAAATAACTTGTTTTGCTCCGGAAAAAGTTTTATTAGGTATTTCGGGGTATTCTAAACAAAATAGTTCCTATGCACTATGCTCCTAAAATCAACGGTTTCTGAGTTATAAACAATTTAATGTACGAAAAAATGCAAAAACGGCCATTTTCAAGACTCAAAAACAATAACAAAAAATCAAGTTTTTGATGTTACTAAAGTTTAAAAGTAATCTTTAAACATCCCTTGACAAAATACCGAGGAGTTATTTGGTGTAATTACATTGCAATGCGTATTATTTTACCTATTAACAATATACATTTTGACTTGCGAGCCGCGCCGCTCGGGCACTCCACTGTGCGCCGACCCCGTCAGCGCCTCACTTTTTCATATATCTCGACATATATTTTAAAGTAAATAAAAAATAAAGAGTAAAATGTCTTAAACTTATAAATATATTTATTTAAGGATAAAATTTTCACATTCGTCTGCATTACAACCACATAAAGTAACACAAGTAACATTATTTTTTCTACAACTACATGCTTTAGCTTTACATGTTTTCAAACATTTACATCAATCCATCAGGTAACATAAATATGGGTAATACGCATCATTTTCATCTAGTTTGTAACCGAAATTTTCGATATTCAACGTCTGGTATTTAGAGTAGGTATATTGAATTTTTCCAAATATAGGGGACACCGGGGCTTGTTGTCGCAGGGGTAAATTGTCGCAATTACTATAATTCCGAAATTAGAAAACACTGGCCTATAAATCTCAGTCACAAGTTAATTACAGATCCCTTCTTTATCTTCCCAGAGTTTGAACTCAAACCGCTAAGATGGCAGCACCGTAGGGTACGATATAAGAACTAGTGCGCACGTCGTAAATTTTCATGTTGAGAATAATTTAAGTGTTAAGCCCGTTATTGAACGTTAAGGTAAGCAAATTTTATATATAATTATAACTTAGGATGTACGTAATATGATGTGATATTTTTAAATATGTTTATTAATCATATATAAAATNTTGAAAATGGCCGTTTTTGCATTTTTTCGTACATTAAATTGTTTATAACTGAGAAACCGTTGATTTTAGGAGCATAGTGCATAGGAACTATTTTGTTTAGAATACCCAGAAATACCTAATAAAACTTTTTCCGGAGCAAAACAAGTTATTTTTGCAATTTGTTTAAAAAAATTAGTTTAAAAAAATTGTGACCAGGTTACCGGCCGGTAACATTTTGATCCTCATTCAGGGACATCTCACGGAGGTGATTATGCAAAAAAATCGAATCCACTAACTTTTTCATACGAAGCCGCCGATTTCGCCTTGTCTAATTATGATGATAAGCGTTTTATAATTCCAAATTCAGATTTAACTTTACCGTGGGGTCATGACGAGATTCAGTACCACCAAACCGATCACGAAAAAAATTTCAATTGGTTTGTATCGACCTTAACTCAAGCGGCAGATAAATAAATAGAGAAAATAATTTACAAATTTTAATACAGGGACTTGAAGAATTAACTGTCTAACTGGAAAATCTATAAGAGGTAGTATTTTGGTTTTTTGACTAATTCTCGAACACGTGTGAAATTAATTAAATAGGCCAATCAAATAAGATTTTTACTCGAAAAAAGTCCTATCCGCTAGATTATTGTAAAATTGTCTAAAGGAACATAATACAAGACATCTCTCATCTCGTGAGTCAAACATTTTTATTAGCTAACTTTTCTATTTAAACAAATAAGTGAGGAAAACAGTTTTTTCACTTTGCAGGGAAAACCACCAATTTTACTAAAACTATACTATACCAACAGCCAAAAATAATGTGAAAGTTTGTCAACGGATATGGTAGAACTGATCAACAAGATGTATCCTCTTTACCTGAGTTCGGAGGGAAAGGGGTGGCTGTATATTTTTAAGAATTCTTAATCCTTACAATCCCATCTACTAATGGTTTATGATAGAGTTCAACATAATGTCAATAGTAAACAAATTATATACCATTTAATTTTACAACCAAAATATTCCTAGAAATAGGATTATCTGAGGAAACTAAAATAATTACGGAGGCTGAATCCTTCTAGGAACTAAATAAATGAAGGAATGTATTATATCATATATTTTTTGTATATTATAATATTTGTTAGAAAAATAAGCCCATGTATGTATTTTTTCAATAAAGAAAAAATAATTTTTAATAATACTTGTTTTATTTTCACTGTGAAAATGTTTTTTTTTGTAAAATTGTCGAGACATTTAATCCTTACAATCCCATCTAGGTACTTTGGTTTATGATAGGGTTCATCATAATGTCAACAGTAAACAAATTAGATAAAATTTCATTTTACAACCAAAATATTTATAGAGATAGAAGTAACTGAGGAAACTAAAATATTTACGGAGCCTGAATCCTTCTAGGAATTAAATAAATGATGGAATGTTTTTGTATTTTATAATATTTGTTAGAAAAATAAGCACATGCATCTATTTTTTCAATAAAGAAAATTAAATTTTAGTAATACTCGTTTTATTTTCAATGTGAAAATGATTTTTTTTTTGTAAAATTATCAATCGAGACATTTAATCTTGATAGAGATAGTTAAGTCCTTTAACAATCCGTAAACAACATAATCATACCCATTACCTAAGTGGTTCTGACATTCTTCTAGGAACTCGATAAATGAAGGAATGTAATGTCATATAATTTTTTTGTATATTATAATATTTTTTGTACATTATATTTATCAGAAAAATATACCGATGCATATTTTTCAATAAAGAAAAATAATTTTAGTAATACCTACTTGTTTTATTTTCCTTATGTGAAAATGATTTTTTTTTTGTAAAATTGTCGACATTTAATCTTGATATGCATAGTTAAATCCCTTTAACAATCCGTAAATAACATAATCATACCTATTACCTAAGTGGTAATCCTGACATCCTTCTAGGAACTCAGTAAATGAAGTTATATATTTTTTCTTGTATATTATAATATTTTTTGTACATTATAATATTTGTTAGAAAAATAAGCCGAAAGAAAAAAATATTTTATTTCACTATTTGGAAATGAATTTTTTTTTGTAAAATTGTCGAGATATTTAATCTTGATAAGAGTAGTTAAATCGTTTTAAAAATTCGTAAATAACAATCATATTAACAAGTGGTTAATATATAGCATACTCATTTTCTACACTTGACATAAAAAATAAATGAAAACATTTTCCATTTTTTGGATCTGTACTATCATTAAATAAGGGAATGTCAGACGATTTAAATTTTCCATATATTATATCTGCAAGAATAAAAGAAAATGTAGATGTATATATTTTACACTAAAGAAAGTAATTTCAATAAAAATAGAATAATTTCAGTACCCGATAGAATCCAAAGAAACAATACATATTTCTAATATTACCAAATGCATTTAATTGTAATAAGGCTGTTTTAAAACCTGTTATGAATTCAAAAAGAATTATAATCGTGTATACTATATGATCATGCCAATGCCAGTCTTGCTTAATAGCAATACTACTCGTAAACAAAATATTAATTAAATTAGATAAAATATAGTTTGTTTAAATCGTGAAATTATTTTTATGTTGATTTTATCTATTTCTTTTTTTGATGTGTTTAAATTTAGTTTTTATTGTTTATACACAGTTTTAATATTGGAAACATTAAAAATTGTGTATGTATTGTAATTCTTTAATTTTTTTTTAATGGACTTTCCAAATTGTTCTGAAACAACTCATTAGTAGGGTTTCTGTGTGTTGGTTGTTTTATATATAAATAAATAATGTATACAGTTGGGAATACCTATGTAATTAATTAAAAAATATATTTGAATCAAATGAGGGAATGTAATACTTTTTCATTAAATACTTTTAAATTACCCATAACATTTAATTGGTATATGACTGAGTGGGGCAATGAAAGGGGTAGTAAGTGGGTCGACAGGAAAATTCTTTCGAATTTTCCTGTCGTACCATGGATGTTTGTGATTGTTAAGGTGGAGGGTAGTGTAAGTTAGCAGGCAAAAAGGCCAAGCATGGCCTAATTGCTGGTAAGCTTCATTATCTTTTACCTTTAAGTGGGTCATTGAAAGGGATGTGGGTAGTAGGTGGGGCTTAAATATCAATAAAAAGGGCGTGCATCGTGAGAGGAGTTCAGTTCTACATCTTCTTTTGGATCATCAGCTGCTAGTGTTCGTATAAGTCTTTGTGTTAGTCTGTGTTAATCTTTATGGCAGTCTTTGTGTTAGTCTTTGTGAAAGTGTTTTTGAAGATTTGGAAAATAAAATGGGTAGGAGCTCAACTACACCAAAAAAAGTGGCAACGTCACGTAAATCAACTTCAGGCAAATCGATGTTGCCTGAGGATCGCCGAAATATTCAAAATTATTATACATCAAATTATCGTCCAACTCAAGCAGTTCCAAGTACCGTTGTAGCACTCGTATCTAATGCAACGATAACTTCAAACTCTGGGGGTTCTATTCTCAATCAGGCATATACCAGCGCGGTGGTGGAACATCATGAGGTTCCCAAAGCGCTATCTCCATTCTCGGATAATGACTTTCAACTAGAAAAGTCACCAAGGAAACGAAAATTGACAAAGAAATTCATCGTCATCGAAGAAAGTGAAATATGAAACAAAAAACGATAAAGGTGTTTCTAACGATGTGCAAAACGAAATTGACACTGTTATGCGCGAGGACCCTGTAATTGTCGTGCATGATGAAGTGAATGTGCACGACGAGTCCACTGTTTTGATGCCTCTAAAAAATGCCAAAAAAATGCCTCTATTGTCTATTGGGAAGACCTGACTACGCCCTTTTGGAATATCTTGCTGTCAATGAATTGGAGAAAAATTTTCTTAAAATGTTTTGTTGAAACAAAAAAAAATCTGAAATGTATTATACCTATAGGATATCTGGATGGATGAAAACGAGGTGGGTCGTGAGGTTGCTGGCATCGGCAAGATGGGTGAATAAGTAGATGAACCATACAATGGTGATATGGTTGATGACGATGGTGAAGATTCTGGTGTCGACGAGGTGGGTGAGGAAGCCGGTGCTGGTGACGAGAACGAAGGTCACCCCGGTGGTGTCGACGAGGTGGGTGAGGAAGCAGGTGCTGGTGACGAGGGCGAAGACGTTGGTGGCGACGAATTAAGAATCTTCAAAATTTGTAAAATCACAGATTTCTTGTCATTTTTTTATATATATAGGTAGGGGATATGCAGAATGATTATTTTAATGATAATGGTGTGGTTGAAGAAATAAATGATGGGCCAAAATTTATTAGAGCTCGGTCCACTATGGTATCTAACGAAGATTTAGTGGATATCAGTCCCGACAATAGGGTTCATCCCCATATAATGTTCTATTTCATAATGTCCATGGTTGTGATAACCTCAGACCCGAGATGGATATACAAGTCATGCATGGAATGCTACTTTGTATTAATTAACTTCTCGGGTTTGGATTATCCCGAACATAGACATTATGATATCCACACTACAGAATCATATGATGAGAGATCAAAAACTACTGTTCGTCATGTCGATTGTCTTTGGTGCAAGTCAAATTAACAAGAACTTGTGTTATTTGCAACAACGTTGCCTTGAAAGAACATTAATAGTGTTAGTGTTTATTTTTACTACAGTTTAAGTTTTTGTAAATATAGTGTTAAGTTTAGTAATAAATTATTTATATACATTGTATATGCTATCTTTAATAAAAAATAATAATATAACTTTGAATATATTTTTTGTAGTCTTAAGAAAACTAATTGCATCTATTTTCGGTGATAAATAGCAACAATTTTATTCAAATTGTTTATAAGCGAAAAACGCACGGTTTTTTAATGCACAATTTGAGAATGTTAATGTCAAAGGAACGGTGATATTTTTTAATAGGTCGCTTAATTACGTCTTTAAGTTTACAATGACGCTTTCAGAATCATGTTTGGTTGAAAATTAATGCCTGTACAGAGGCTTAAAGTTAATAACTTTTGGAGCCTCCGTTATAAACAAATTGAATTGTGCGAAAACTATTGCACCTACAGCACCCACTTTTGGCACACTTTTAAAGTATGACAAAACCCTCAACTTGTCATAGGTTTTATAAAATTTTAACAATAAATGCGATAGTTATAAACAAATTAAAAAATGGGCACAAAAATTGTTTGTTTGCAATAACTTTTTTGTTTATTAACCGATTTTATTTTAACAAGTCTCATTTTGTAGATAATTTTATTCCCTACAAGCTGTTTGAGAGTCACTTTTCGCTAAAATTGATGGTTTTCCATGCAAAGTGAAAAAACTGTTTTCCTCAATTATTTATTTAAATATAAAAGTTAGCTAATAAATTTTTTTGACTCACAAGATGAGAGATGTTTTTTATTATGTTCCTTTAGACAATTTCACAATAATATCGCGAATAGGAATTTTTTCGAGTTTCTCTTTTATGTTCGCTAATTTTCCTAGTGTAACTTACTGGTAATACTAAATGAAGCGTAGGAAAAATGTTCGGCTTTTACCAATTTTACTAAATGACTAACTCAAAACGGTCGCTGGCTCCCGGGCTATATGGCGTTTCTAACGACGGCTAAATCAAGTACTACGCACGTCCGTTTACACTCACTAAAAAAAAAAACATTAATAAGTGCAATAGACAGAGATAGAAGATAAAATGTTCGGCTTTTACCAATTTTACCAAATGACTAACTCAAAACGGTCGCTGGCTCCCGGGCTATATGGCGTTTCTAACGATGGCTAAATCAAGGTACTACGCACGTCCGTTTACACTCACTAAAAAAACATTAATAAGTGCAATAGAAGATAGATCGACGTTCAGTGTAACTCAGTCTATAGACGATTATAGATCCTATCGATGTGCACATCATTTACATAAAAGACAAACAATATTGAACCGTTATAAAAATCATTTTATATTTTATACGCGTTATGGTAATAGAGTTTTTATATTATGTCTGAGTCACTCTCTATAATTTCAACCGCGAGGTATAGTTTGTTGGAAATTTTTGCGTTAATTTTGTCCATATTTTATTTATTCTCCAAAAATACGTTATTTTGTAATAACTTTTTTGTCAATAAGTCAACATGTTAACAAATCGATCTGATTTTTAATTTGTATTAATTTTTAGTATAAGATGCGATCATTGTGAAGCCAGGAAATATGGATTCTCTACAGAAGGATGCAAAGAATGTGAATGTGATAGCATAGGATCGAAAGATTTACAGTGTGATCCTACTGGCCAGTGTCCTTGCCTTGAAAATGTTGAGGGTCTAAAATGCAACAGATGTAAAGAAAATAAACACGACAGAAAGAAAGGTTGTGTAGATTGCCCGCAGTGCTATAATTTAGTTCAAAATGAAGTCCGCTCTCATAACGATAAGTTGAGCAGACTTTACGATATACTGGATAAGATTGAACATCAACCAACTGTTATTACAGATGAAAAGTTTCCTGAAAAATTAAAAGAAGTGGAACAAGACATTAATGATTTGCACAAAAATGTAAAAAATATTACTGGTGAAAACAATTTAGTTCAACAAGTGCAAAATATACGCGACAGAGAACAGGAAATGTCACGCACCTTGTCTGAAGTAGACGAAAATATATTTTTAATAAGCGACCAAAATCATGTGGTAGATAAAAATGTTTTTAATGCAGAACAAGTACTAGAAGAAGCTGCAGATAAATTGAACGATATAAATAATCTGTTCGAATATCAGGGCAAAAAAGCTCTTCAAGACGCTTTAGAAAGATCAAAAATTGTTGGCCAGCAATCTGTAAAAATGACTGATATAGCGCACGAAGCTAGAAATTTAGCCGATTCGTTAGACGCTCAAGCAGACGAAATAATTTTTAAAGCTAAAGAAGCGAAAAATAATTCAATAGACGCTTACAATAAAGTAAAAAATGCAAATTCCCAACTAACCCAAGTCAGAGAAGCTATTCGGCATATCAAACAGGACGTTATGAACACCGAATTAAAACTAAATGAATCGAAAGAGTGGACCAAAGACGTTAGCGACAAGGCTGCTATAGTTAAAAACAATGCCCTAACTCTGTTAGATGAAGTTAATAATCTGATTATCCCAGAAATAAACGTATCCAAATTAAAACAAAAATCGAAAGATCTCAAAGAAGAAGCACATAGACTGAAAAATAAGTCATCTGAACTATTCCACAATAGCAATGAAATAAGAAAAAGTATTGAAGAACAAAACTATAAAGGAAGGGAACTCTTACAAAAAGCTCACGAGCAAAATGAAGAAGTGATCAATTTACGAAACGATTTAGTTTTTGCTGATAGTCAAGCTAATGGAGCAATTAACCTTTGGAATGAAATTTTAGAAAGAGCCGAAAGCAATTATAAATTGATGTCAGGTTAGTGTAGAAGTGATATATTAAAAAAATACGAGATTTGATAAATAGTCCAGGCGGTAGAGCAGTATAGGCTTTGGCGTTTGCATATGAAGTATTCTATTTTGTTGTACAGAATTATCCCAAATATGTAGAATAAGAATCCGAGTTTGCCTATTCCAAAAAAACATTGCTAAATTCAGGGGAGCAACAAACATACAAAAAGAACGAAAAATTACCCGTTTTTCAACATATTTTTTCCTGTAACATTGAAAGTAATCAAAAAAGGCATTCTTTATTTTTTGTTTATTTTACGATTTTCTACAAAGTTACAATAACTGCAAATCAAAAAAGTTGAATTTTGCATTAACAACGGGCGAAAAATAGTAGAAAATCATATTTATATTTGGAGCAATTCTTAAAATAAGTAAAAATTTATAAATATTGATGAAACTTTGTGAACAAATAGTAAAACATATGTCAATTCTACACTAAACATTTTACAACGATCGATCGCGTGGTTTTCGATTGACAGGATTGTTAATTAAGAAAATTTCAAAAAGTTTGTCGCGTACCGTGGGTTTATATTAAGGTTTAGAAAGGGCACACAATTTGTTTTTAAATTTTCAACATTTTACTCTATAAGCAATTATTATTTATTGCCCAAAGAATTTTCTATGCAATCGACAAAATCTTGCACACATAAAAACTACGTCGTAACCCCTTGCTTTTTTGCCAAATACGGTAGCATTCTACTATGTAGATTTTGAGATATAGAAGCGTAAAGTTAGTAATAATTTATACCTTACGTAATCGTGAAGTCAAAAAAATATATGTTCCTATAGCTAACTACAAGTACTTTCAATATCCGTTTAGTGCATTTTCGGCAGATAAGCTTAATAAAAGAAAAATCAAGCGGTCACTGTAATTTTTCGGCAGAGAGTGGTGATGACTGAAAACAGCTGCGCTGCCGCGCACCGCATGGTTTTCAAATATCGTATGCGCGATAAAAGATGACTTTTCTCGGGAACAGTAGCACTTACAAGACGATTTTTTAATTTGATATAGCAAAATGAGAGGAATACGAATATGTCATCAAAAATCAATACAATGCCAGTTTCGTTTGCTTTTAAAAAATAGTTATACAGGGTGTCCCGAAATTCATGCAACAAAATTTGGTCATAGATTCTTAAGACAAATTTAGGGGACCCGTATTTTTGCTTTTTGCCAACTGGCCCCCTTTTTCGGAGTTACAGCCCCCTGAAATATACCACTAAGAAGTCTTTTTATATCTCAAAACCATGTTGCACGAGAATCACTAAATTTGGTACACAGGGGTTTTATGACATGTGGAATCTCACAGTGCTACGTTTTTTGGCGAGAAACCCCCTTAAGACACTTTTTCGTGGGCCCTCTTGTATTTGGAACCAGAAAAATTTGGTCGCAAATTCGATTTTTTTTTTAAATTATTAGTTAGCTAGAAACCCATTGAATTTAGAAACTTTTTTGTCTCTTGATATTTGTTTCGTAAAACGCAATGTTTTTTGAGGAAAATGGTGAATCACGATATGCATTCGATTACATTTTGACATTTTTCTCGAAAACATTGCGTTTTACGAAAAAAGTATAAAGAAACAAAAAGTTTCTAAATTTAATGGCTTTCTAGTGAACTGATAATTTTTAGGAAATTTAAATATGCGGCCAAATTTTTTTGGCTCCAAAGACAAGGGGGCCCACGAAAAATTGTCTTAAGGGGGTACCCCGCCAAAAAACGTAGCACCATCAGATTCCATATGTCATAAAACCCCTGTGTACCAAATTTAGTGATTCTCGTACAACAGGGTTCAGAGATATAAAAAAAATATTATTCTTAGGGACGGACTTCAGGGGGCTGTAACTCCGAAAGAGAGGGCCACTTGGCAAAAATAAAAAATACGGGTTCCCTAAATTTGTCTTAAGAATCTGTGACCAAATTTTGTTGTAATTATGGTTATTATCAACAATAACTGAAAAATTCATTGTTGCAAGTCATTTTTTTCATTTTTGAGCATGTTTTTGAGCTGTGATTACAAATTCTTTTATTTCAGCAAAAAGTATATGTCAAAACGAAAAAAATGATTACCGGCAGAATTCTGTACGATGATTTTTTTAAGTAGAATTTTTCTTTGAAAAAAAAAGTGTTTCAGGCCGAAAAAAATGAATATCTCAGAAACTTCTTGATTTTTTTATCTAAAAATATTTGAGGTTATTTTATTCACAAAGTTTCGTCAAAATTAAATTATTTTTTCGGAAATGAGAAATAAAAAAACGAAAAATCAGAGAAAAACCTGTTTTTCGCATTTTTCTCGGAAATTTTGAGGTTATGTTAAAAAGTGACTTCTACAAAGGTTGTAGATTTTTGCATGATCTACAACTTTTATATTGGATACTTTTTTGTTTGACGTCAGCTTTCGCTAGAAATCGCAATGATACAATTTTTCATAACTTTTCAACCCCCCAAATCAACCCTCCGTCGCCCCTGCTCACGCATTTATTTTTTTTTCGTTTATCTTAAGCCCCTTTACCATTTCCACTTATAAAAGTCCAGGTAACAATTTACTTTTTTTTTCCCTCTAAATGAGTTATTTTGATCGGTCTATTATTTAGTGTGTATTATTAATTTTTATGTGTGCAAGATTTTGTCGATTGCATAGAAAATTCTCTGGGCAATAAAAAATTGTTTGTAGAGAGAAATGATGAAAAATTAAAAAAAAATCTAAATGGTTATAAAAGTGTCAAATAGGTATTTTTAGTATTGATCATTGTTTATTATGACAACAAGTATCTCTAAGAAATTATGTACCCTTTCTAAACCTTAATTTAAACCCACGGTACGCGATAAACTTTTTGAAAATTTCTTAATTAACAATCCTGTCAATCGAAAGCCACGCGATCGACCGTTGCACAATTTTTTGGGTAGAATTAACATATGCTTTACTATTTGTTTACAAAGTTTCATCAATATTTATAAATATTTACTTATTTTAAAAATTGCTCCAAATATACATATGATTTTCTCCTATTTTTCGCCCATTGTAAATGTAAAATTGAACTTTTTTTATTCGCTGTTGCTGTGAAGAATAACTTTCTTGATTTAGGGCTTACTTTCAATGTTACAGGGAAAAATATGTCGAAAAACGGGTAATTTCTCGTTCTTCTTGTATGTTTGTTGTTCCCCTGAATTTAGCAATGGTTTTTTGGAATAGTCAAACTCGGATTCTTATTATACATAATATATTGGGATTTTTCTGTACAATAAAATAGATGACTTCAAATACAAACGCCTCGAATGCTCTACCGCCTGGACTAAAAAAAAAAATAACGAGAATTTTCAAATTGCGCGTGCAGTATCTTATCGAGTTGATTCTTTTTTCGTCTATTAGTAGCACTGTCCATAACGGTTTTTGTCGGCATCTGCCATGCTTAGTTTGTGTTTAGCGAGCGAATAAGTAAGACTTGCTTCAGTGCAAGCAATTGAAAAGGGTAAAGCAATATTTATCCACAATCCCTCTAGCCTGAAAAACCCTTGATCTAACAACAATAATACTCAATTCCGAATTTAATTGTTTTATCACACAAAATTTTGTAGATATCTGGAAAAAATAACTTTCAGGGGTTAACCTTTAAGGGGATGTAGCCCCATTAGAAGGTATTTTTCTCCATTTGTAGAAATTTTTTTATATTTTAATTGTTTTAGACTAGTTTTAGAACATCCTCAGATGCACCACTGCTAGAGAGATATATATTGTTTCGCAAAAACAAAAGTTGATTGTTTCTTCAAGAGTTTGAAATTTAATATTTTTAATTTGACATTCTATTTTTTCTCTTCCTATTTTCAAATTTAAGTACTGTCTGTCAAAACTTTTGTAATTTATTTATTTTATAGAGTTTGATACACAAACACAGAAAAGTAAAGAAGAAGCAGAAGAGGCATTGCAAACAATTGCAGAAATCGAAATGATAATCAACAGCACGCTTAGTAACACCAACGAAGCGCAAGAAAATTTAGATGATGCGAAACTAAACGCTGATTTAGCTTTGGAAAAGGCCCTTAATGCTAATGTGGTTGCCAAAAATGCTTCCATGACAGCGGAACGTATCAAACAAGACGCCGAAGTGTTATATAAAAATACGACTGCCCTGAGCGAAGAGGCTGAGTTGATGTTTGATAGGGTTCGAAATACTGAAGGTGAATTTAAGAATCTTTTCGAGAAAACCAAAAGCAATAACACATTGGTGAACCAGGCCAAAGAAAAGGTGAGTCTTACACGTTTAAATAATATTGGTGTTTATTATCTGTTTTATATTTTAGGTGGGAAGAGCCGGTAGAGATACAGACGAAGCATCGAAAAAAATACTAAACTTGATGGGAGACATAGATAAAATATTGGCGGAACTGCAGAACTCACCAAACTTAAATGATGAAGATATAGACCGACTGGAAGAACAGATACGTATTACAGAGGAACGGATAAGAGATGCCAAGCTTGAGGAAAAGTTACAGGATTTGGAGAAAGAGCACAAGCTCCAGAATGAATTAATAGACCAATATAAAAGTCAAATTGTTTTGCTACAGTTAGAAGTGGAAAATATCGAACAAATCGTTAATACTCTTCCAAGCGGATGTTATAGAAGAGAAGATCTCGAACCGTAGAAATTCTAAATTTTAAAATTGTAACCAAAGACTTCCTTGAATTATTTTTGTATACGTATTTAGGTTTAATTGATTTGATATCCTAATTTTGTTTTATATTAAAACACCTATTTTATTTAATTACTTCCCATTTCCTAGTAGCAGTTTTTTGTTTTTAGTAAGTGTTACAGAATACATGTTTATTAAATCGTTTCAAATTAAACATTATCTATTTATTTTAGATTTATTTTAAAATTAGATATTTTTCATAGAACTGATGACCATATTTTTACTTTTATAGTGTCCAGCTTAAGATGGATTTTTTCATAGCTTTGATAATATACAGGGTGTTTCCGGATTAAATTGACAAACTTTAAGGAGATGTAAATAAGAAAAAAATCAAGTATAATTTTTTTCCAGAGACTCTTCATTTTCGGAATATAGGGCGTTAAAGATTTTTTTAAAAATTCGAAATATTTTTTAAATCATTTCATTTTTGATTCACTTTTCGCTTTGTCTAGGTATAATACTAATTGGTAATTTTTTGGTTGTTTCAATTTACAAATAAATTTTCATGTATTGTTTGCCATCTTATTTTATTTAAAAGTACACAAACACACGTAAATGAAGTGACTACAAACCGCCTGAAAAAATTTTGGAGTATTGCAAGGATCGTTACGTTGTCGCATTACGACATAGTCACATTACATGTTAGGGACTTAAATATTTCTATTGTTTTCATCATTTTTTTCCTAAAAAAAACACCCTATATCTCAAAAACGAAGCATCTCCTAAATAATTTTAATACTACTGGTTAAACCCAATGGAAGGAGAGACAAAAAGGCTTATTTGACACACACATACTCGAGAGTAAGACCAATTTTAATAGGTAGGTACTATATTTTTTTAGGTTTTATTAGGAACGTCTTCCTAAAGTTTATCGACAGAATCCAGAAGCACCCTTCCGAAAAATCAATTTTGCCATGAAACTATTAAGAGTTAGGAAAAAAGTGAATGTACACTTTTTGTCAATAACAAACTGTTCTATGTAAAAACAGCATCATTTTTTATTTTCAGTGGGGCCGTATTAATTTTTTTATAATTTATTGAGTCCCTATACCTCCGCCACTGGTTGCTTGCGGGACTTTTACTTTTATGGAAAAATGTGTCAATTCGAATTTTTTTTTAAATCTTTAACGCCGTATATTTCGAAAATGAAGCGTCTCTGGAAAAAAATTATACTTGATTTTTTTTCTTATTTTTATATGAGGAATATTTCTTTAAAGTTTGTCGACTTAATCCTGAAACACCCTGGATAATACAAAATAGTACCTTAAATAAAAATTTTAAAACCTGTTACAAAAATTGTCCCATTTCTTCTGGAAATTACATAATTTCACTTTTTTAAAGACAACATCTTTGAAATATACACATAAATTTAAATTCCAAAATTTTAATAGCTTTATGCCATTCGTTAACTAAAGTTACCTAATTGGAAGCCTCAAGAAAGAGTTATTTCTCTTCATATATACAGGGTGTTAGAAAAAGAGTGTAAAATATTTAAGGAGGTAATAGTATGAACCAAAATAAGCAGAAAAGTCTCAATAAACATGGGTCCGCAAAGTAACGGTTGCGGAGATATGGAATGTTTTATGTTTTTTAGCCCCTTTTTTTATTTTGCAAAAACGTTGTGTATTTTCTTATAATAGTTGGTTGATGTTTAGTGAAATAAACAGTACGTATTTGACAGTTGTTCTCAGTGCACAAGTTTTCTTTCGCTATGGCTGGTTACTCTAACGCAGAATTAACAGACATGCATTTCATGTATGGTCGTGCTAATGGGAACGCCACCGAAGCGCGACGTCTTTATGTTGACGCTTATCCAAATCGCCAGATTCCTTCACAACGCATGTTTGGAAGAATTCACCAAAGATTGCGTGATACCGGTTCCTTGAGCAAACAGTGCCATTTATCCGGAAGACCAAGGTCGGTATCCACTCCTAGAGCAGAAGAAGAAATTCTAGCACTGGTAGAGCAGAATCCAGGTACGAGTGTGCGGAGAATATCAGCCGAGGTAGGAATTAGTGGTCCTCTTGTTTGGAGAATCCTTCACGAGCAACTGCTTTATCCATACCATGTGCAACGAGTACAGGCCTTAAATCCAATAAATGATCATCAAGCACGTTTGGTTTTTTGCCGCTGGTTTCTACGTCATGATGCTGAAGACCCTCGTTTTCTTGCAAACATTCTTTTTACTGATGAGGCCGGGTTCACAAGAAATGGAGTGTTTAATTTTCACAATACGCATATTTGGGCCGACGAAAATCCTCATGCTCTAATAGAATCTGGACATCAGGCACGTTTTTCATTAAACATTTGGATGGGTATTGTAGGTGACAGGTTTCTAGGTCCTGTTGTTTTACCAAACCGATTAACAGGCGCTGCTTACCTCAACTTTCTGCAGAACACACTGTATGAGTTTTTGGAAGACATTCCTTTGAATCAGAGGCAACAAATGTGGTTCCAGCATGATGGTGCTCCAGCTCATTTTTCCATGGCCGTTAGAGAGCATTTACACCAAACTTTTCCACATAGATGGGTAGGAAGGGCCGGACCTGTTTTATGGCCTCCAAGATCGCCTGATCTGAACCCTCTAGATTTCTTTGTTTGGGGATATTTGAAGACATTAGTGTATGGTACTCCTGTAAATAGCCTGGAAGAGCTGCAGCTACGGATTAATCAAAAGTGTCAAGAAATCCAAACCAAGGAGGGTGTTTTCGAAAGAGTTCGAATATCGTTGAGACGAAGATGTCGTGCCTGCTTGGAAATGGACGGAGGGCACTTTGAACATCTTCTGTAACTTTGTTTTTTGTTTGTTAAAAGCTTCCTTTGTCGGTTTATTCCTAATAAAATAAAATGTTTGAAAAACGAATAGTGGTCCATATCTCCGCAACTGTTACTTTGCGGACCCATGTTTATTAAGACTTTTCTACTATTACCTCCTGAAATATTTTACACTCTTTTTTTAACACCCTGTATGTTGTTGATGAAATTCGGGTACCTAAGCAGAGAGCAAAACTCGAAAACATTTTTTAAATACTTTTATGTTGGAGCATAGTTCTTCCCTAACTGAAGTTTCCTAGCTGAACGCCCCAAAGAAGGTTTATTTGTCTTCGTAAAAATGTTGATGGAAATATTCAGGTACCTAATCAGAGAACAATCGAAGATATTATTTCAAAACCTTTTTTTTATGTTGGAGCATGGTTCGCAGTGGTATAAAGCTATTACTTAACTGAAGTTTCTTAGGTGGAAGTCTCAAGGAGGAGTGATTCGGCTTCGTAAAAATTTTGGTAAAAAAACAGGTACTTAAGTAGAGAGCAAAAATCGAAAACATTATTTCCAAACTTATTTTTTATGTTGGAGTATGATTGTCAGTGATATAAAGCTATTCCTTAAGTGAAGTCACCTAACTGGAAGCCTCATTCGTCTTTTTAAAAATTCTGGTGAAAAATTTCAGATACCTAAGCAGAGAGGAAAAATCAAAAACATTTCTTTCGAAGCTTTTGGCTTTTTTATATGTTAGGTCATAGTTCGCATATTAGAAATCTATTTTATAAGTGAAGTTTCCTACTTGATCACCTCAAGAAAGGGCTCTTCGCCTGAATACATAAATTTAATAAAAATATTCAGGTATCTACCGGTTCCAAATTGAACTGATAAAATACCCAAAATTTGTTTGCAAAATATCACGTTCGTCAAATAAAAAAAGTGTTGTAGGAAAATTAATTAAAAAATTTCCTTTTACTAATATTATCCCGGTTTAGTTATATTTTTAGAGAAATACTTTTAGTAGAATTTCAATTTTCTTAGAACAAATTTTCTTTCACAATAGAAGTTATTTTTCATTTGTCAAAAATTAAATCTCATCAGGATATGAAGGTTATAGAATAGCGATATCAAGGAAGATGGGATCACAACATGATGGCCGATTTATGTTAGCTCTTAAAAAGAGAAACGAAAAATACAGGGACTAAACGAAAGCGTATCCCGTTGCATAGATCCTTTGAAGAAAAAAGAACACGTTATGGCAACAAAAATAAGAATGATTTGTAGATATAGTTTTCTTTTGTTTAGAAAGTAGAGTATTCTACAAGTTTTATTGCATTCTCAATCTTCTAGGCTATTATCTCATCTCTCAGCACAAAAAGTAGATGGATAGATGGGTGGACGGGTGGGTTTTATAGGTGGTACAGGTGGATGATAGAAAGATGTATGAATTCATAAATGGGTGGGTGGAAAAAAATATGGATCCAGAACTCTGCAACACGAATTATGCCATGAAAATGGCGTTTTTAAGCATTTTGATCTATTTTCTGTTTTTGAATGAATTTGGATCAGCTTGTCTGACTCTATGATGATAAATTGCAACTAAACTAGTGAAAAATCATATGTCTAGTGAGCTGGTAGAATAATTTGATTTTTTATAACTTTCGTCTATCGTAAATGACGTTTTTTGTGAATTTTAACCTGTTTTTTGAATTTTCCCGAAAACTCAGACCCGTTGGGCCATATCTGAAGGCAGATTCGGATTCTGCCGAAAAAAATACATGGAAATACATGGGTCTGAATATCAGATCCGATAATTTTTTTTGTGGGGCTGTGTTATCAAAGGAAAACCAAATTTTCCAGTCTGAAAATTTTGTGGAAACAACATTAGTGGAAAAGTTGCTAAATTACTTTAAGAGAATGTATTTCGTAGTGTACTCTATAATATCGTTAATAGAAATACATTTAAAGATTATTTATATACAGGGTGTCCCAGTGTCAGCGTACAAAAATTTACCAGGGGGTAGACCAGGCCAAAATAAGATTAAAATTCTTATAAAATATTTTTCTGCCATGCACTCTCACGGAGTTACAGGGTGTTGTTTAGAAAAAAATAATAACGACTTTCCGCAATAACTCAAAAACCCTTTCAGGGATTTAAGTAATTTTTAGGTGAAGTGTATATCTATTAAAGGTCATTAAAACTACATGATTTCGATCTGACGCCAAGGTCGGCCTAGGCCAACTTGTCTTCAAGGTTATGTATTCATAACTTTTGCATATCTTAGTTTTATGTAATTGGATTACGTTTTCCTGAATCTGCAATCGATTCTGAACAAAAAATGTGTTCTTGTTTCATAGCACAATGAACCGTCTTCGAGTAAATTGGGTCTAAAGTATCGACTGCATTAGTTCGTAAAAAAATGCATGTAAAGATTTTATTTCCTGTTATCTAGTAGGTACCTGTCATTATAAAAAACAAACTTGTTTACCGTTGAGGCACAGTTTCCCACGTATATGAAGAAAATAAACAAGTTTTCTATGAATTATTTAATATTTAGTTATGTATAAGGTAACTGAAAATAAAATCGAAAATTATGTAACAGAATCGAAATTATGTTAGCAACATGACAATATTAATAATAAAAATAAAAAATAATTATTTCAATAAATGTTCGAAATGCTGCCCATTTACTTCAATGCATGTCTGACATCGTTTGACCAAGGAATTGTAAACCCTTCGCAAATCAACGGTTGCTTGAATTTGCTCGGTGGCTGCATTAATTTTTTGAATCGTCTCTCGTGTTACTGGGTTTGGCATAGTTGTTTCATATGACCACAGTAAAAAAAATCAAACGGGTTGAGGTCAGGGAAACTGGGAGGCCACATAATAGGTCCATTTTTCCGAATTCAGCGTTCAGGAAAATGTAAATCAAACCACTCCGATACCTATCTTCTGTTACAAGTAGGTGCTCCATCTTGTTGGTAGTACATTTGATTTCGCAAAGATAATTGAACGCCGTCTAGTACGCCATCAATAATATTTTCTAAAAAATCCGTGTATCTCTCTGAATTCAAACGGTCTACAATAATTTGAGGAGGTAGAATAATTCCGTTGAAGATTATTCCCCAGACATTTATGGAGAATCTTCTTTGAAACGCGGAGGGTCGTATCACGTGCGGATTTTCAATGGATCAGATGTGAAATTTGTTTAAATTATTTATAGCATTTCTCGTAAAGATAGTTTAATCACCCCATGATATCTTTTGATGGAAATTTTCGTCATTATCGATATTTTCTAACAACCACCTGCAAAATTGTAACCTTTTTTCGGAATCACCAGGATGCAAAATTTGTACTTTATGTAGGTGGTATGGGTGCAGTTCTTCTCGGTTTAAAATTCTCCAGACGCTGCTTCGTGGAATACCTACTTGCGTCGATATTCTTCGGGCACTGGTGGTAGGATCATCAATAACAGCAGCATTCTGTATTTCCAATTTTAACATTCCCGGTCTCAGGGACTCTTTGGAAAAACTCGTTGGAATACGTGCTGTGAAGGTTGCCTTCTATTTGGAAACCTGTATAGATATTCTCGTGAGGCCACCAATAAATTTCCATCACAGAAATGACAGAAAAATATTTTATAAGAATTTTAATCTTATTTTGGCCTGGTCTACCCCCTGGTAAATTTTTGTACGCTGACACTGGGACACCGTGTATAGTCATTTGAACCGAAATCGAACGATTCAGTTGAAGAAAAATAAAGCTTAAGCTTAAACCTTAAGCAGTTGCTTAAAAGGTTTGGAAAAAAACTCCACAGTTCCTTAAAAACTGAACAGTCATACCTCAGTTCGAAGTCATCTCAGAATAAAATAGAAATTAGTTCTACACGATTAAAAACGCGTTTTGCAGACGTCTCAAAATGTGATGTAGAGGTATCTGAAAATACTTCATTAACTGAAACCAAAAACCAGATTTTACCGAGAAACGCTGGCATTCCAAATATCCAAATACTTCTCTCCTCCTGGTGGATATGCACAAATTTTGCCAACAAAATCTCAGAACTAGAATTTGTTTCTCATGAAGTTTTATCATATAAACATTGCACGATAATGGTGGGATATTTTGACATTTCAATACAGCTACGGGATTTAATTTTCCAAGAAATAATAAAAAGTAGTAAACTTATTTTATGCGAAATAGAATAGAAAAGTATATCAGTAATGTCATTATAATTGATATACATGTATAGTAATAATTGTAAACACACTAATTGCAAGAAATTTAAAATAAGCATAAAGTATTTGACAGTTCAAGTTTATAGTTCTTCCTTAGATTATCATACAAAATCATACGACTGGGAGAATTTTAAGGGAAGGAAAAAAAGGAACAAAATATAAAACCAAATGTAGCCATTAGAAAAATTAAATCAGAGCCAATGGGTGAATTTGATCATAGCAATAACGATATACTAGAACTATTGTAACTGCAATAGAACAACTTAATGTACTAAAGTCTCAGGTGTTTGATGGAAATTTAACTTTTAATTATTTTGATGCTACGGGATGGATAGAAAGGTGCTTTACACCAGCAAAGAACACATTTACTTATACTGTGTAGTAATTAGTATCAGAAAACCAAAAAGAGTAAAATCCAATATTATTATTATTATTATTATTATTATTATCATTATCATTATCATTATTANCAATATTCCAATATTTTCCATAGTATCCGTTAAACATTATTCGAGTACAATTTTCAAACTTTCGGAAAAAATTGTGGACACTTTTTTTAGAGCGTAGTAACTTGCAATTATTTACGTCATTTGCAATGCCTTCAAAAGGTGCATTTTACTAGAATATCTCGTTAAGTGTACTCGTGGACTGAAGAACATAGGACTAGTTTATTAAAATGGCCTGCAGAGATATACAGGCTGTTTTTGAATGGAGTAGCATAAATAATACCAGTGAATCTACATTTCAAAAGAACACGATCTGCAAAAAATCGCCTTAGTAAAATGTTCACCCCTGAGGAGATATGGGCTATCAAAGTTTCCAAAAAAATTATGAAAATTGGCTGTAATTTGAAAACCGAACGAGGTACAAATAACAAATTTTTTACAGGTTGTTTACTAATACAGATGCGAGTTTTCAACTATTTTTCGAAAATTTTAACCCCTCGAAAGGGGTTGAAATAACCACCCCTCAAGCCATTTTTTGCCATAACTTTTATATTTCGTAAAAACTCGATATCCAAAAATACGCATTAGATAAACTGGTTCTTTTAGAAACTTTTACCTCTCTAGCAATTTTCCTTTAAAACTTTTCGTTTATTAATAAAAAAATAAAATGTATTACCATTCACCTCACACCGTATATGATTGCAATCAATCAAAGAAAAACTAAGTGTGCTGCTGTCATGCCAGTTGTCACAATTAACTCTTCTGTAAGTTGTCACTGTTATCAGCTAAATACTTTTTGGGTGTAAATTAACAAGAATTATGCCAAATTTTACTAATGATGAATATGTGGACATGCTACAAGTGTATTTTGAATGTCGCAAAAACTGTGCTGCGGCAACAAGAGCGTATAATGAGAGATATCCAAATCGTCAAGTTCCCCACAGACAAACTTTTTCGGCGGTAGAACGAAGACTTCGGGAAACTGGAAAAATACAGCCGCATATTGAGGGTACCGGCCGAAGACCTACTGTTCGTACTATTTATCTTGAGGATGCAGTACTTGAAGAGTTTGACGAAAATCGTCAGACTAGTACGAGAAAAACAGCAATGCACTTAAATGTGTCCCATAGTGTTGTTTGGAATATTGTCCATGATAATTTATTATATCCTTTTCACCACCGGCCAGTTCAAGCTCTACTTGAACCAGACATGCATAAGCGAGTTGTTTTTTGCGAATCGTATCTTAATATTCTAAGAAATAATTTGAATTTTGCCTCAAAGATACTTTTCACAGATGAAGCAACTTTTCAAAGACATGGTTTAACCAATATGCACAATCTTCATTCCTGGGCTCATGAAAATCCTCACGAAGTATCTATGACAACATTTCAACATAATTTTAGTTTAAACATTTGGGCAGGAATTGTAGAAAATGTGCTTGTCGGCCCTTTTGTTTTACCTCATCGACTTGGTGCTGTTGAATATTTGCAGTTCTTAAATGAGCATCTACCACCACTTCTGGAGGAAGTACCATTAAATGTACGTCAGGCCATGTGGTACATGCATGACGGGGCTCCTGCTCACAGCACTGTAGTAGTTAGGCGGTGGCTTAATTTAAATTACCCGAATCGTTGGATAGGTCGCGGCAATGAGGCACCTATCTCTTGGCCTGCACGTTCTCCCGATCTAACGCCCATGGATTTTTTCTTTTGGGGACATATAAAAAGTATTGTTTATGCGACCCCAGTTGACAGTGTTGAAGAGCTACAGGAAAGAATATTCGCGGCGGCTGATGAGATTCGCAACAATCCCATAATTTTTGCTCGAGTCCGTAACAACTTTGATAAACGTGTTAGGTTGTGTTTAGAAAGAAATGGCAATTATTTTGAAAATGTCCTTTAACTAAGTTTTTTGTTTTTTCTCTTTTTGATAATAAATTATTTCTTAGTTTCGTTTTCATTGTACTTCTATTTAATAAAAGTTTCTGCGACATTCAAACAGTTATTTGTGCAACTACTGTAAAGAGTGTGTATTTGTTGTACGATGCATGAAGTTTGCAGCTCGAGACGAAGTTGAGAGCTGCAATCATGTTAAGTGCAACAAATATGCTTTTTGCACATGTTGCACGCAACATTTTTTCTACGATTGTTTTTATTTCAAATTTTATTTAACAGTATTTTACATAATATTAAAATTTTAACTGACAACTGGAAATTAATTGCGCAAATTGTCAATGTCAGACGTTAGGTACTTATGGATATGCTTAGATTAAACTTGTAATCAATATTTTTTTTGTACTACTGTAAAAAAAGTTAAACTTTTGGCACAGTAGGTAGTGCAATAAGTAGTAAATTTTGCACGATCGTAGAAAAAAACACTTGTAGCATGTCCACATATTCATCATTAGTAAAATTTGGCATAATTCTTGTTAATTTACACCCAAAAAGTATTTAGCTGATAACAGTGACAACTTACAGAAGAGTTAATTGTGACAACTGGCATGACAGCAGCACACTTAGTTTTTCTTTGATTGATTGCAATCATATACGGTGTGAGGTGAATGGTAATACATTTTATTTTTTTATTAATAAACGAAAAGTTTTAAAGGAAAATTGCTAGAGAGGTAAAAGTTTCTAAAAGAACCAGTTTATCTAATGCGTATTTTTGGATATCGAGTTTTTACGAAATATAAAAGTTATGGCAAAAAATGGCTTGAGGGGTGGTTATTTCAACCCCTTTCGAGGGGTTAAAATTTTCGAAAAATAGTTGAAAACTCGCATCTGTATTAGTAAACAACCTGTAAAAAATTTGTTATTTGTACCTCGTTCGGTTTTCAAATTACAGCCAATTTTCATAATTTTTTTGGAAACTTTGATGGCCCATATCTCTTCAGGGGTGAACATTTTACTAAGGCGATTTTTTGCAGATCGTGTTCTTTTGAAATGTAGATTCACTGGTATCATTTATGCTACTCCATTCAAAAACACCCTGTAGATACTTGAAAGCTATTCTATAATAATTTACTCTTTTCTACGGTCCTGATAAGATAAACAACATTACTGGCTTCGACAAATTTGCACAAAACGTATACATAATTTTTAAAAGTGAGGGGCATACTATTCAATTGCAACAAATGTTTGAAACCTAGTTTGAAGGATGTATCACTGATATGACCGTTGTGGAAGATAATGATGTAGAATATAATGTAGGGTAATTGAAAATACAAAATGAGGGCCCGATAAAATCTAGCCCTTTTTATAAAACGTGTATCAATGTCATTAGTTCAATAAACATTAAAGTTAAGGCGGTATTTCTAATATCACAAAGAGGAACTGTTATATTTAATATTTATCATATACTTACACCATTTTGTCCGCTTTGGAGTGTTCTTCTGTTAAACTAGACATCTGAAAGCAATGCCATTCGGGAAAATTATTTTCGCCAATTAAAAAAATATATTATTGACATTCAAAAAAACTTAAATGCATTCGCTTTTTAAGAAAAATTAAAGAAGCCAAAAGAGCGATAAACAAAACTGATCCCACCCATGAAAACTATTTACAAGAGAGGTCAGGAAGGAGGGGTATAAATATCACACATTCATTTTACGAATGGTTATCCTAGGCCGCAAAATATTACCCAAAATTATGATAATACCGTTTTCCCAGAGAACGATAGTGATCTTTACGCATATTATGGCTGCGGCACATTCAGTGAAGTAACGTCTTGGATACAATGTTTCAAGTACTACGGTTACAAAATTTGGTATTTTGTGTTCTGTTTTAACTAATAAAAAAATCCATTATTGCTATGATGGTCTCAGAATAACTTGATTTCCTAAATTAGAAGATGTTTGGTACATTATTACCTTACTTTAACTGTTAGTGTCTTCAAAAAAAAATTATACCAAATGGATCTTGATTGTAAAATAGTATAATGCTTACGATTTGTCATTTAAGGAAAACGATAGTGCTATTTTTTACGAAAGCAGATCATATTTTGCAATTTATTTTGAAAGTATTAAATTTCAATGAAAATGTTTTATTTTCTTATTCTTGATCGAAAATAATTTTATTGTTTTTTCACTTCTATCTATAGTATTTTGAATAATTTAGGAAAAAAACAATAATTTAAAATAATCATTAATCCTTAAAACCAGGAAAAAATTGTAAATAATCTGCAATATTTAACAAAGAGTAGAATCACACTATACCAATTTCTGTAGCTGTGGCACCCGAAATATTCGCCTGATGTAATGATTTTTGCGAATTTAAAAAAGTGCCCATATCTTGTTTGACTTAATCGTTATAAATAAAGCTAATCTTCATTATGAAGTTCGCCTCTGGACTTTTACGTTTTCGTACTAACTGTACATTTTCCTAAACGAGAACGACAAACGAAATAGTTTAAATTCAGTTTTTAGGGGGACAAAAACGATACATGAATATCCCTGTCACTGATCGAAATCCCCCTAGCTACAGCCCTGACTCTTCTTGTAACCCTCTAGCACCAGTAGAAGGTTGTACAGTACAAAGACCCAAGATATAAAAAATATAATCTCATGGACGACCGCTCTTCGGTGCCGGTTTAACATGCAAAAAGTTATAGTTCCAAGCGTTCCAGGTTTCAAATGCATTATGCGTCATTACTGCTGATGTCTAATCATTATACAAGGTGCCCCTTAATTAGAACGTGAAACTTTTATCTAGGTACCTATAAGATATTCTTTGACCGAAATTAATAAAAAGTTCAAATGAACTAAAAAAACATCCAATTTCTCTTATCTTTTGGAAAATGCGGGTTTAGATTAGAAACATTATTCCTCTTGAAAAAATTTGCTAATTGTAAATGGCACGGTTATGAAATAATATTTAAAAGTAGATTAAAACAATTTTATTACCAAGTAGAACACATCAAAAATAAAAGCCGTGTTGTTCCTCTTCACTTACAAATCAAACTAACTATTTCCTTCAATGAGCTTTAAGTTAAAGGTTAGGTAACTTCACATAAAAAAAGAATAATGTATTAATGTACTAAGGTCAGCGAGGTACTATATTAGGGAAAGTATAGGCCCTAGAGCTTCGTTAATAAATCGACCACGAAAAATCGCTGGAAATAGTTTCAAGTTCGTAGCTCGGCCGCTAGGGGGCGCAATCTGCATACCAAAACATAGAGTTGAATTTTTCTCAGAAATGTTTTCTATTCAGGTATATTAAATAGGAAAAATATGGATAGTCGGATTCATTGCGCATAATTTTTGTTATTGACATTTTATTCTATCTCTCAACAAAAAGAGTGGAGGAAGCCCCTAATGTCTGATCAGAAAAATTCATTTTTTTAAGGATTTTATGGAAATTTTTCAAAAATTTTAAATGCAATCCAGTTTTTTTATATAAATAAATTCGGCACAAAAAAATTGATAAATATAGCATAAGTTTGAAATTTTTAACAAAAGTGTTGTTTAAACCAGTTGACCTTTCTGTTTTTGAGGTCACTGATTACGATCCCGGTAGTCGTACAATCCCAGCACATCTGGATCAAGGTTAAATGAAGGTCAATTTAAATTTTTTGAATTATATAACTTTCTTGATTCCGAAACAGTGAGAAATTTTACGTCGAAATACGTGTTGACCTGTTGGTGAAAGTGACCTCTGGAGGTCATTTGTAGGTTATTTAAAGGTCGAATCTGAGATTTGAATCTACCGACTGAAATTTCAGCACCGAAACGAGACGTCAGATCTCGAACCAGTTGACCTTTAAGTTTTTTGAGCCGCTGATCACGAATCCAATGTCCACGTGACGCCAGCCCGTCTAGATTAAGGTCAAATAAAGGTCAAATTCCGTTTTTCAAATGATATAACTTTTTTAATCCCGGAATCCGAAACAGCGAGAAATTTTACGTCCAAATACATGTTGACCTGTTAGTAAAAGTGACCTCTGGAGGTCATTTGAAGGTCGAACCCAGTATTTGAATCTCCCAACTGAAATTTCGGCTATGAAATGAGACGCATCAGATGTATGACCTTTATGGAAGTTGTGGAGAATCATGGGAATCATAAACTGATGAATTTTGCTTTGACCATGAGAGTCCGAGATACGACATCCCATTTCGTAGCGGAAATACCAGCCGGTAGGTTCAAATCCCAGATTCGACCTACAAATGACCTCCAGAGGTTACTTTCACCAACGGGTCAACAGGTATTTGGACGTAAAATTTCCCGCTATTTCGGAATCCGGGATCAAAAAAGTTATATCATTCAAAAAACGAAATTTGACCTACATTTGACCTTGATTCAGGCGTGCTGGGCTTATCCGGATACCGGGATCGTGATCAGTGACCTCAAAAACATAAACGTCCACTGGTCTGAGAGAAGGTAAGTCTCAATTTCATTTTGCGGCCCTGTGAATCATCATTTTCGAGATATTTCCTCGTAAATCCAAAATAAGTTAGGGTATCATACAGTCAAGAAATTATTTATTGGTTTCCATTTATCGTAGGAATAATACTTAAAATTATACTTAAATTTGGTCAGTCTTGTATTTTAGAGCTAAAAAATAATTCGGATTTTTCAATATACAGGGTGTTTTTAAATGAAGTAGCAAAAATGACGAAACTTGGTATGAACATCCTACTAATAAAGAGACATTTCAATATTTGTTCGGTCATTGACGTATTTTATAAAGGAGTGAAACAGTCAACCCCATTGCAATATTTTATTAGAAATTTTTTATATGAAGCAAATTATTTATTTAAATATTTATTGGGAAGACTGATTCATTGAGCAACTTTTTTACCTCTTGTAATTTTTCGATAAAACCGATTTTCTAGTAAAAAAATTAGATGCGTCATCGTTCATTATAAAGGGGTAATGCGAAAGTTTGAAAAAATACAGTAGGCGGATGTCATAACAAATAAATTGTTATTTATCATATTAGTAAATTGACACTTGCTGTCAATAATTTAATAATAACATTAAGAATAATTTGCTATTAATTAATGAAAAATATTTGATAACTTATGACTATGGGACATGTGTTAGGTAAAGTTATTTATCTGAAATAAAATTTAATACAAACGAAAAACAAGAAATGCAAAATTAAATTTAAAGAATATTCTCGAAATAATTTACATTTTTGCTGCAAGCATAACCTAATACGTCTGTTGAAGTTATACAGTTCTTGGTTATTGTGAAGGTCATCTGCTGCCTGAAATATTCTTAAGCGTAGTTCTTCTAAGGAGGCAACAGGAGTGGCATAAACAATACTTTTTATGTGTCCCCACAAAAAGAAATTCAGCGATTTGGGTAATTTAAATTTAACCATTCTCTAAGGGCAAGTGTACTATGTGCAAGCGCCCCATCGTGCGTATACCATATCACCTGACGTGTAGCGAGGGGTACATCCTCAAGTAATGTTGGAAGATTTTCGTTCAAAAATCTAAGATACTCGGCCGCTCCAAGCCTGTGTGAAAGGATAAAAGGACCTACTAGAGTATTACTATACTGAGTGTTCCACTTTTCCTAGCCAGACACCAACTTTGGTTTTTTAAATGGAAACACATTTTTTTCGGATTCCACATCAAAAATAAAGGGTACTTTGTGTAGAATAGTTCTATTCAAATATTCACAGTTTCTGAGATATTTCGCTTGAAATGTTTTTCTAGTCGATATTGGCTGCTTACATTTTCTGATACTGACAGTTTATACTAATAGCTACTAAGCCCATTTTTTTTATCAGATGTTTAGTAAGGATAACTCCTGCCAATTGAAAAATTGAAAAATCTAGAATTTTTTAAATGCAACACCGTGTATATTTTCGTACCATGAGATGCACAATTAAATTCTCTACAACTTCTATACCAAAATTCATTAGTTTTTCATGAAATCTCTTTTCTATGAAAAAATGCGAAGTTTACAAATAGCTTATATGTAAAGTAACTTAGTAGGCTCCTGACAAAGGATAATCTGGAAAATGTTCGATTCACATAAGGTTTAATAGAAAAGCGACAGTAATAATTGTGAAATGAATTACTCTAAAGAAAAATGAGTAAATATGTTGTACGCCGTAGGAGAAGCTCATGGTAACTGTTTATTGGCAAGTCGTATTTACCAAGCTAATAATCCAGATTTACAAAGATATCCTCGTACACAGTGTTTTGTAAAACTGAAGGAGAGGTTTGAAAGAACGGCAAATGCAAATTATGAGTAGACAATAAGAACACACGCATGCAGTAATCAGGATAGTCAAATAGACATTTTGGGATGTGCAGTCCAAAATCAATCTACAAGTGTCAGAGAAATTAGTGATGAAATTAGTATTTGAAAAAGTGTGGTTAATAGAACTTTAAAGAAAAACAACTTCCACCCCTATCATTCTGAGCACTAATTCTTAACACAGCAAGATTTTCAGAAGCGAGTACAGTTTTATGAGTGGGCAACTATAAAGCCACAAGATGAATTTTTTTTCAAAAGGGGTAATTAACGAACAAGAAAGCCTTTTTTCCTACAATTCCCATCCAAACGTTTAAACTGACATTATGTTGACATCTTGAAACAAATATTTCATGAGTATTTTCTTCCGACCATGAATGAACATTATGAAGTTTACATCTCACCTACTCTAGGAAAATTTGCTTCATCGGTGAAAAATATAGTCATTAGGAAATTTAAGTCACGCCTGGAAATATTAATGTACCACTGACAAAAATCCACGCGGTTAGGTAAATCAGTCGTTCAATTCTTGCACGGGCAGGCCCGGATCCAGAGACTGATTTTGGGGGTGGCGCAAAGCACTTCTTTCATAGGAGCTTGACACTAATGAATCCTTCTACTTGCATTAATATCGACTAACTGCCTGTTGTCGTTTGGAGAAATTGAAGATCTTTAAAAAATGTTGTGCTTTGGGGGTGGCGATCGCCACATCGCCACCCCCTCTGGATCCGGGCCTGTGCACGGGTTGATAGTGAAAAGGGTATAAAAGATTTTAATGAGCTACATTCCACACAAGACTGTGAGAAACTTGCAATTGCCTGGACACCTGTCTTGTGCTTGTACCACAGTCTTGTTCTAGATGTTCCAATATAACTGCCTCAGTTTCAATAGTTCAGACAATACGCCTTCTTCCGGCACCCTCACGATTGGGCTGAATTTTACCAGTTTCGCGAAGCCTTCTTTCCACCGAGGCCAATGTTTGTCTATGAAGAATCGGGTCGATTTGGATATCTTTGGTGGTATAATCTTACTGCAGCGTTACTATTTTTTCTGGATTCGAAACACTTGGAGCATGTCGACGACATATTCGTCATTGATATAAATATTATTTGCCATAATTATTGTGATAATAAATTACTCAACTGGTACTAATTATTGGTTTTCAGAGTGTCAATTTATTAATATGATAAATAACAATTTATTTGTGATGACATCCGCCTACTTTATTTGTAGAAATTTTCGCAATTACCCCTTTAGTGAACGATGATGCATCTAATTTTTTTTACTAGAAAACTATCGGTTTTATCGAAAACTTACAAGAGGTAAAAAAGTTGCGCAATAAAATAAATAATTTGCATCATATACAAAATTTCTAATAAAATATTGCAATGGGGTTGACTGTTTCACTCTATAAAATACGTCAATGATCGAACAAATATTGAAAATTTGTCTCTTCTCAGGGGTGCAACTTTCATATAAGGTATTTTTACTTCAATCCTCTTATTTTTAGCTCTACATTCACTGGTACCATTTTTGCTACTTCATTTAAAAACACCCTGTAAATGTTACTAACAGTATATTAATTCAAAAATATGTAGGCAACTAAGTTTTTGCAAATATTAATAATAATAATAATCATTCATTCAGTTTGATTGGAAATCACTTTCATTTTAACATTTTAACAGCAAGCGAATAAATCTGAATAAAGTTATCATAAGTTATCATAAGTTGTTAATTGTTAATTTCTATTATCAGTTGAATTATTTTTTATTGACTATTAGGTAGGGTGGTACATCAAAAACCATGTAATAAAATAATTCAGTACACAAAATCGTTACAAATAAAACAAGTACAATGGAAAAAGGTTTAAATCCTTATCCTTATGATAAAACAAGAACTGAAATTATTTTCACCCGAATATAACAGTATTTGTTTAGGATCTGCGCAAGCGATATTGTTCGCCTTTCTGCGAATCAGTTACTTCAATTACAATGTCAAAAAGTGCCACCAATGTACAAATACTGGCATAGTAAATTCATTTAGATGGGAAGAAATTTAATTGCAAAAGAGCTAAAACGTTTTATCAACTTCGATGCGCTCTATTGGACAAACAAAGCAATTCGAAGCAGAGCTAAATGATTTTATTTTTACTCTAATTGTAAGTATCTGTAGTAGACTATCTATTCTGTACATTTTAGGCGAAATTAAATAGACATTGGTTTTTTTATTTAGGAACTATTATAACTTCGTGTCGACGAAGCAAGCCAAGTACATACAGGGTGTCACAAAAAGAGTGTAAAATATTTCAGGAGGTAATAGTATGAACCAAAATAAGCAGAAAAGTCTTAATAAACATGGGTCCGCAAAGTAACGGTTGCGGAGATATGGACCACTATTCGTTTTTCAAACATTTTATTTTATTAGGAATAAACCGACAAAGGAAGCTTTTAACAAACAAAAAACAAAGTTACAGAAGATGTTCAAAGTGCCCTCCGTCCATTTCCAAGCAGGCACGACATCTTCGTCTCAACGATATTCGAACTCTTTCGAAAACACCCTCCTTGGTTTGGATTTCTTGACACTTTTGATTAATCCGTAGCTGCAGCTCTTCCAGGCTATTTACAGGAGTACCATACACTAATGTCTTCAAATATCCCCAAACAAAGAAATCTAGAGGGTTCAGATCAGGCGATCTTGGAGGCCATAAAACAGGTCCGGCCCTTCCTACCCATCTATGTGGAAAAGTTTGGTGTAAATGCTCTCTAACGGCCATGGAAAAATGAGCTGGAGCACCATCATGCTGGAACCACATTTGTTGCCTCTGATTCAAAGGAATGTCTTCCAAAAACTCATACAGTGTGTTCTGCAGAAAGTTGAGGTAAGCAGCGCCTGTTAATCGGTTTGGTAAAACAACAGGACCTAGAAACCTGTCACCTACAATACCCATCCAAATGTTTAATGAAAAACGTGCCTGATGTCCAGATTCTATTAGAGCATGAGGATTTTCGTCGGCCCAAATATGCGTATTGTGAAAATTAAACACTCCATTTCTTGTGAACCCGGCCTCATCAGTAAAAAGAATGTTTGCAAGAAAACGAGGGTCTTCAGCATCATGACGTAGAAACCAGCGGCAAAAAACCAAACGTGCTTGATGATCATTTATTGGATTTAAGGCCTGTACTCGTTGCACATGGTATGGATAAAGCAGTTGCTCGTGAAGGATTCTCCAAACAAGAGGACCACTAATTCCTACCTCGGCTGATATTCTCCGCACACTCGTACCTGGATTCTGCTCTACCAGTGCTAGAATTTCTTCTTCTGCTCTAGGAGTGGATACCGACCTTGGTCTTCCGGATAAATGGCACTGTTTGCTCAAGGAACCGGTATCACGCAATCTTTGGTGAATTCTTCCAAACATGCGTTGTGAAGGAATCTGGCGATTTGGATAAGCGTCAACATAAAGACGTCGCGCTTCGGTGGCGTTCCCATTAGCACGACCATACATGAAATGCATGTCTGTTAATTCTGCGTTAGAGTAACCAGCCATAGCGAAAGAAAACTTGTGCACTGAGAACAACTGTCAAATACGTACTGTTTATTTCACTAAACATCAACCAACTATTATAAGAAAATACACAACGTTTTTGCAAAATAAAAAAAGGGGCTAAAAAACATAAAACATTCCATATCTCCGCAACCGTTACTTTGCGGACCCATGTTTATTGAGACTTCTGCTTATTTTGGTTCATACTATTACCTCCTTAAATATTTTACACTCTTTTTGTAACACCCTGTATATTCATATTATAATTATTTAAGACCTTATTGATTTTGTAATTCTTATGCAGTGCAGTAGATAAGTATGTTTACATAGATGTTATTCAGTGCTCATATTTTTTTTCTGATTTACGTAAAGAACAACAGTAGAGAATATTCATTTTAAAAATAATGAAAAAGGTTTGAACTTTGTCCGACCATGGAAAAACGTAGTCTGCAATAAAAAAAAATTAAAAATGTACTAAAATAGTATTAACCTAATAAGTGATTAGATATAGATAAATTTTCCGATCAATATTCAATACTTATATAGGGTGTTCCTAAATAAGTGTCGCAACGGAAAACTGTAAATTCCTCTTGAAATGGTGTCAAAACTAGGAATACCCATCAAATTATGAACAACGTTCATAGATACATGATCCGACGATGTAATACGTGCCTTCAAGCCAACGGGCATAATTTTGAACAGTTTTTATTTTTAGTCGTTAAAGTGATAAAAAAATTATTTTTAAGTTTTTTTAAGTTAAAATCCCATCTGTTGTTAAATTTCGTTAAAATTGTAAATATTTTTTGACTTACAAAAGATTTTCGAAAGGTTAGTATAACGTTTGTTTTTCATAAAAAGTCATTTTTCTTGAAAACGGTTGACTTTAGAGCAATGAACCAAGAGAACTCTTTTTGTGTAAAAATCATTGACACTTCAGAATTTGCTGTCAAATGTCAATTTTTTCCAGTGGCGTAAAAGTTAGGGGGGGAAAACCCTTACGATACCTTAAAATCTCCACCACTGACACGTCCAATGAATTCGAGAAGGCTGCGAAAAAGTAGCTATTAATAGTGGTAATATGTGTACAAAAGCTCAGTCCTCTAGTTCAAACGGTTCCTAAGATATTGGCAAAAAACAAACAAAAAATTAAAGTTTTGACACCGTGTAACTCGAAAACGAAAGCCCGGAGAGAAAAATGGAAGACGAAAAAAATTTCTTATTTCAAGAGGAATTTGCAGTTTTCCGTTACGACACTTATTTCGGAACACCCTATATAAGTATTGTTTAAAAATTTTACTTAAATACAAACAAACGAGAAATAGCTTCTAGTTTTCAATGTTAGCTAGACGTTCAGTTGTGACTATTTATCTCATCACTTTGATCCGACAAATTGTGTACTAATAAATGGAAATGTCGTTGCACACAGCACAGTTCATGCACACGGCACTAAACTTTGCTGGAACGGGTGAACGATGTGAACATCCAACCTACTGAGCCATAGAATAGAAGAGGATAATAGTGATATTGCGCACTACCCGAACAGGAAACGCCAAGGTTTTGAATAATTTATAAAATAATTGTTCATAAATATGTCTATAGTATTATGGCAATAAATAAACAAATATGACTTATCCAAGTTTGGTACTTATTTCCTTCTAAACTTTTAAATATTTTTTGAGGTACTTATGCAATAAAAAAATGTTCTTTTGATATTAAATGAAATGATAAGAAGCAAATGTAATTTAGTGTTTCCTTATAAATATGTACTTATTTATACTCAAAAATATAGCATATCTATTAATACAGTATAGTGTTATATATTTAATTTGAATGCAAAGCTTCTACAAAAATTTTCCTTTAGGCCGGCATTTTATAGACAACAAATCGCACTTTTAGTTAGACAATAATAATAGAACAAGTAGATCAAGTGAAGAAGCGTAAAGCTAAACTAAAACAAGTTCCTTTAATGTTTCTACTTGAAAGATCACGGAGGACGGGTAAACATCAGTAAATGTACCTTTCTTGTTTTATCCAGCAAATTTTAGCTCAAAGATCCTCAATAATTCCTCAAATATACTCAATAATGGTAATTAATGCATGTGTTATTAGTTTCCTAAAATTATTCTGCGGGATGTGATTATGTTTATAGTACCGTACGTGATTTTCTGTATATTCATCAGGCGTACAAAATTCAGGAAACATAAGTTAAACATGCGAGGTAAAAATATGTTCTTTACCCTTATTTTGAAGGTATTGTCAGTTGTCTTATACCCTGAAGAACACATACTGCCTTACGCTGACGGCCCATTAGAATATTTCACTACTTCGATTTGAATTTTGAAAATATGGGCTCTGCAGTTTTCGGGGATGCTTTCTTTAAATAAAATAATGCCGTTGTTGTATCACTTCCGGTTATACCGGTTATACTTGCTTATTTTAAACAGAACACCTTGCTAATTTGGATTCTACACGTATTTCTAGGGGGACTTCTATCAAGCTTACCTATATCTTTCTCCAATGGTCTTCGAGATATTTGAATTCTTTCAAAAAAAGTTGCTTTTCGATAGCTTAATTCAAAAATGCCTGTTTTTTCATCGTGCAAGCTGAAGTATTGATATTTGAAAGAGAGAGACTCGGGGATTGTTATTTTAAAAACTGTTAAAATGGGTGGTGAAAATTTATTGTCGAATTTGCCAAATTTTGAACTGCCGAAACTTGGTTTTTCTAAATGGAACACCCCGTATATTTAATCAAAAACTGTTGTAGAATTTTACCCTCTATCTCTATCTATATTACAGTTCCCTATACGCATCTCTCTTGATTTTTCTATTATTGACGGTTGATAAATAATTAATTTCTTTTTATGAAATTGCTAGCAAACTTAAAAACAAAACAACCAATCTACCATAAGTCATCATTTGCCATTAGTCCGACAGTGGCAGTTAAATATTGATTTGTAAATTAGAATTTCAATGTATGCACTTATTATTAACGATAGACAAGACACCACTTGCGTATGGGCCACTAGTGAACCCTATTGAAAAATAGTGTAAAAGGGTTGATAATTGAAAACAATGGCTTGCTCTTGAAAAAATAATCAAAAATAAACTTTGAAATTTTGTATTAAAGTGGCTATAGAGTAGTGAATTTTAGGCAATGTAATTCGTTATCTATTTTGTGATAGTACTGTTATTAATATCTAAAAACGTGTAGATACACGAACTGGATTAGAAGACAAAAGAAGATATAATAAAATAATTATATATCTATCCATTGAATACCTACTATAAGTATACAGGGTGATTAATTAACAATGGGAAAATCGAAAGCTGAAGATACTACACGTAAAATGGTGACCATTGGCGTAAACATGCCTTATCCGAAAGTTGATAGTTTCGGAAATACAGGGCGTTGAAAGTTAAAATAAAATTTTAAATCGTTTTTTTGCGATTATTCTGAAAATATG